>NC_056727.1:346846267-346868767 GCF_019279795.1 Protopterus annectens
ACTGGGTGAAAACCTTTTTTGGATGGGTTGTGAGAGAGATGGTGGGAGAAGATGCTAGAGTAGTTTGGGAAGAGGGATTGGATGAAGGTGTTGAAATTATAACTGAGGAGGAGATGCAGTCTATAAAGTAAGTATTGAATACGGTTGCAGTTTGTTGGAGAGGGATTAGTTTTTTTTTTTTTTGCTAACAGGATTCAGTTGAGTTGATAGAAGACAAACATTTTTTTGGGCTGTGTTTCTGATGAATTTGAATGTGAGTATAGTATTTATTGTTTTTTCTTTTTCTTTTCTTTTCCTTCTTTTTTTTTTTTTTTTTTTTTTTTGCTGTTTACTTGTTTATTTACTAAGTTACAAAGTTGTCTAAAGGTTAAAAGATGTTCAGCTGTTTTATGTTTCCTCTTTTGTTTCCAAACTATGTTGTTCCTATCCTTCAGTCCTTTATAAAGTTTTGGTTTGTTTAGTAAGCCAAGGAGCATGGTTTGTTTTGACTTTTTTTTTGTATACAGTGAGGATAGATTATTACATGTGTTCTTAAATACTGTGTGAAGTGGCTGATGGCTCCATCTAAGGGTAGGGTTTTAATGGAGCCACATTCATAACTAGTAATGTATCAGTGAAAGACTGGGGCTTGAAATTAGAAAGGATATAGTTCCTATTTAAATTTAGTATGGTATTAAGTATTTTGGCAGTGTGAAAGTTTGGGATGGACTTGGTGAAGAATTGAGAGATTGTTTAGAAGGTAGTTTGAAGGAGAGCTATGTCATGAGCTTTCATTTCTAGCCTGTCTAATCTAACTATGTCATAGCTGGTGGAAGAATTTCAATATCAATAAATTTGGGTTAAGCCAGGTTTCTGTGATAGCTAACATGTCAGAGGTATATTGAAATATCCAGGCATGCAGTTCATTTACTTTATTACATATACTACATATATTTACTGCAGTGATGTTAAAGTCTTTTGATGGAGTGTTAGTGTTGGGAGAGGGGGATGCATTATGTCCAGTGGGGTTTAGAGTTAGGACCAATGGAATAGGGGTGGAGCACTATGATGTCTTCTCATGGGAGGGTAAACTGAGTGTTGGCTGAGGTGGTGGGGATTGATGGTAGTGGTAGAGGATGTCCAAGATTAGGGTGGATGTCTCCACACTGTGTGGTTTTAGTGGCTTGGGGTCTATGGGTGTAAATAATTATATATTTTAATAGATCTTATTTGATTGTTGTAGGTGGAGGTTGGAAATTGACTAATTTTTATCTAAGGAGGAAATTGATAAGATTATAAAGACTTGGTGAGATATCATGGTAGCTGATGAAGAGGTAAAGGTATAAATTATGATCAATAGCATGGTGGATTGGCTTAGGAATTAAAAGGATGTGGTAGGTTGTAGGATGGACAAGTAGCAATAGAAGGATGGAAAGAAAGGTAGGAAGTAGCTTGGAAGAACTTATTACTAGGATGATAAAAATGGTATGAATTAAACTGTTTGGAGAGAGAGAGTGAGTGTGTAAAATTATGTAAATTCAGGCTTATTAGATGGATGTACTTGCATAAGATTAAGGGAGTATGTTACAGAAATGCTTAAATAAATGCATGGTTAGTTCTGAAAAGTAGGACTGGCTGACAAGATAGTTATGGGGAGAATGTATTATAGCAGTAGTAGGATGCAAGTAGGACTTGATTGGTTTGGGTAATTAGTCACAATACCTTGTCAACTGGTAGAATTGGAGGAGTTAAGGAGAGTATAAGTGTAGTTGTAATAGTGGTGGGTGTGGAATTAGGGATAGGGTGGGGGAGCAGTGTGAGCCCAAACATAATAATGTCAAACTGAGGGAGTTCCACTTGCTTAGGATGTTGTGGGACAGAAAACAATTAGTGAACCGGCCCAAAAGAAGGTAAGTAATAGTTACTGCTTAAACTTTAATACATAAAGTAAATTATATAAATCAGGGATTTAATCTGACTGCTTACACACTTGCCAAGTAGGGCCTGGTAGCAACAATAGTTTGTTACATAAAAATAACACGAGAAGAATAAATACAGAAATTGTGATTAGGGGTGGTCTGGCAAAGTCTACTGCTTATTGGGGAATTGTTATACAAAGTATGAAGTTAGATTAATACCAAAAATCCTTACTAGTTAATTACCTGATGTTGAAAAAATGTGCGTGTGGGGGGGGGGGCATGTGGTTCTATGAAATACTGCTAAGTACTGACAGATGGTGATGGGTGTCTTAAAATATCCACATTTGCAATACATGTAGATTAAATGCTGCTTATGATGAAATATTCTATTTTAGGATATTTAAAATTAAGTTATGCAGTTTTAAAGGTATGACAAATTATACTACAGTATCTTATATATAGCTTTAGTGACCATGTCCTGATGTAGTGTGCATGCATTATACATTTATTACAGCAAAAGGTAAGATTCCTCATAGTGCAGAAATGTGAACAAGTACCTTTCAAAACACCTATTTATGAAGGTTATATAGTCATACAAGGGTAGTAAGTAGGCTGTCTTTGACTTTGCTTTAGTGTCTAACCCTACTTTCCAGATGCTTACTATTTCATGTAGCAATCAAAACTAGGTGGCAAGCATGTTGGGAGGACAACTGGGTCTGGTAGAATAATGAGGTAAGCGTACTGTGTGTGTGTGTGTGTGTGTGTGTGTGTGTGTGTGTGTGTGTGTGTGTGTGTGTGTGTGTGTGTGTGTGTGTGTGTGTGTGTGTGTGTGTGTGTGTGTGTGTGTGTGTGTGTGTGTGTGTGTGTGTGTGTGTGTGTGTGTGTGTGTGTGTGTGTGTGTGTGTGTGTGTGTCTATTACCTACATATGTGTGTTTGTGTGTGTGTGTTTGTGTGTGTATATGTGTGTTTATGTAAGCTATATACTAAAATCTTGAGACTATATAAGGTGAGTCTTGAAATTATGAGAATTTAAGTGTAATTTAGGAATAGTAAAATCAAATTTCAAAAGTTGCTGTTACCCATTTAGGGTGGTGTTCATAGTTATTTGCCCAAATGCGATAGGGGTATCCCTGATGTACATGAATGAACATTGCAAAGGTGAAATTCCCAGCAGGTCATTTATTCTAATGCGAAATGCCTTAATATAATGAGATGCAAATAAGAAATTTTGTAAAGTGGCATATGCTAATGAGGTGTTCTTGTGATTTATAGTCTAATACCTATGTGGTATGCAGATTCCTTATTAAAAGCAATGCTTTGCCTTTCATGTCTGAGGTGCAATCCACAAACATGCCCCCACCATCCCTTAAGTAGTTTGTTAAATTATGCACAACCACTTCACTGACACACAAATTAATTATTCCCCCCAGCAACTGTTTTTGTTCAAGTATGCACAACCACTTCACTGACACACAAATTAATTATTTCTCCCAGCAACTCTTTTCAATACTGACACACAAATTAATTATTTCTCACAGAAACTCCTTCAGTAGTTTGCCTAAGTATTCATAAACATAAAAATGACACAAAAATAAATAAATTTGTCTGGCAATCACTCAGATCTAAACATGTACGAACAAGCACTTAACTGGCACTAAAATTTAACATTTACCCCAGCAATCCCTTCAGTAGTTTGACCAAGTATGCACAAGCACCAAAATTATGCACAAGCACCAAAATTAAGCATTTCCCCCAAGGGCCCCTTCAATAGCATATCCATGTATGTACAAGCACAAAAATGAAACATCTCCCCCAATAATCCCTTCAGGAGTATGTCTGAGTCTGTACAAGCACTTCACTGACACTAAAATGAAACATTTCTTCCAGCGATCCCTTTAGTAGTATGTCCACGTATGCACAAGCACCAAAATTAAACATTTCCCTAATCAATCCCTTCAGTTGTTTCAACAAATATGCACAAGCACCAAAATCAAGCACTTCCTCAAGGACCCCTTCAGTAGTTTGACCAAGTATGCACAAGCACAAAATTTAACATTTCCCCCAGTGATCCCTTCAGTTGTTTCACCAAGTATGCATACTCCATGTTCTTATAGTGAATTGATGCTCACTGGAGTAATTGCACTGCCATTAACTTGTTCAATATGCAAATTAGGTCCTTTTAGGCTCATCTCTATGAATTCCACTGATATGGAAATGTGTAATGCCCCTTATCTGTGTATTAGGTGCACCCTATTACTTATGCCTTGAGCATGTAAGATATGTGCAACACAGAGTCATGTTACCAAAACATCTCCACATTTTCATAGTCATCCTGAAAGACGTGATTTTCATAATCACATTGCATCACTCTTCATGGATTACCGCAAGAAAAATGTGAAGTGCTGGACTATGAATACTGTAAGCCCTCTGCACCATAAGATGTGGGGGCTTAGGGGCTGCATCCTTCACCCATGCTACTTATATATATATATATATATATCCCTGGACCAGTGATTAAGAAGCCTTAGTACTCACCGTTGACACATGTGGGAAATATTCACTTTCAGAGAAATAGATACACACAGTATTTCCAGATGCAGCTTTCTGCACTAAATATCATTTTCCATACGAGCACACAGGGAAAGCAGTCAACCCAGGTACTGGATTTCTTCATATCTGTCTCCCTCCAGGGCCGCAATAAGGCCCCCCACTAGCACAGCCCCAGGGTTATGTCCAACCCAAGTTCTTCAGCACTCCTTCTGTGAAACCAGTGCTTTGCGTCCCTACTCCAAGTAGTTCACACACACACACACACACACACACACACACACACACACACACACACACACACACACACACACACACACACACACACACACATACAACACACACCTAGGAAAGGCTGGCACAGATTTACCTGCTGTGCCCCCTTCTGCCCAAAATATAACTTATCACTGCCACCAGACACTCCACAATCAGCTACTCTAAGGCCCATAACAAAGGGTGTCCACTTATACTGTTTAATATTAATACCAATACAAATGGTAGTAGCTGATCAAGACAGCTAGGCCTTAAGGAGTAACCCCACATAGTGTTAAAGAAATAAATAAAAGCACTCTCAAAGGGCAAACACTTTCTAAAAGGACCAGCCATAACAAAAAAATTAAATATGGGATAAAAGAGCACAGACACACACAGAAACATAACTGAATAAAAGAACCACCATGTAAAAATAAACATTTTTGATAGTAAAACTGCTAAGCACTTTCACTGTATAAAATAGCTTCCTCAGACCTAAAGTGAGAACATATAACATCCCTGTTAAACTGTTAACCAATCTTAGAAATCACACATTTAAAGATAGAGGTACATGAAGTCTATAAAAAAATGAAACAAAAAACATACTTCTAAAAAAATTTTAAAAAAGAAAAAGTCTAAAAAATAAAAACATCATGCAAGTATGCAGAAATTACTTCTTCCTCAACCCCCTAGATTTTAAAACCAGGCACAGAGGGATATGTTTATTTAATCTGTGACAATTATGGGACTGCAGTGAGATTATTCATCTAGTCTCCCTTAACTCAGTCTCATTTTCTACATCCCCAATTCTAATTTCAGTCCCCACCACATCTATAGCTATAAACCTAAAAATGTGTTAGCTCCAAATGAGTTAACATGCTTTGCTAGAGCATTAACTACATTCCCCTTGTATATACAATAAAGATGGTCTCTGACCCTTTCTTTAAACTTGCAGTTTGTTTTACGGACATACAACGAAGAGCATATTGTACTTCACAAAAAGTGAGGTACACCACATTGATGGTATTACAATCAGCTGAAGCAGGAAAATGAAATTCCCACCCCATATCAGGATGAAGAAATGTTCCATCAATACTTAAACAAAATCACAAAAATTGCACTTTCCGCATCTAAAGGTACTTGAGCTAACATCCTTATTTTGATGACTTTTCTGGTAACAAAGTAGCCTTTTAAAATTCTTCTTATTCATGTAATAGAACTTAGGGTACCCTCCAGAAATCTCAGATATAGAGGGATCTGTAAGTGAAATATTCCAATTTTTAGAAATGATGTTCATAAGTGCATTTGTATCACTACTGAAAGTGAGGGGGACTCTGACTGTGCTACTGACCCTAGTACCTGTAATATTGTCTTTTAATGGTGTAGCAAAAAAAAGGCTTAGTCATATCATTCCTTAACATGGTGGCTTCCTTAATAACCTTCTCTATTTCTTCAGTTTTGCACCCCCTCTTCATGAAACCACTGAGTAGAACACACATACTATTTTCAAACTCAGTTTCATCAATGTGGAGTTGTAATGCCCTCATGGCTTGCCCCTTAATAACATTTTGAAATATATGTGAGGGATGCATGCTATTCCAATGTTCATAGGCGAAACAGTAACATTCCTTTCTAAACAAACTAGTTGAATATTGTTCTGAGTCTTAAACACCTTTACATCAAGAAAGTCAATCTCACACTGACATGACTTCACAGTAAACTCCAAAAATGAGGTTGTACTATATAGGTATTCCAGGAATTCATACAAGCCCTACTCAGTACCACACCATATCAAAAAGAGGTCATCCACAAACCTTCTAAATAAGGGAATACTTACACCTCCACCATTCTGATTTCATAACAAATTGTGTCTCCCATCATGCTAGAACTGCATTGACATAGCTATTAACACATGGAGTGCCCAGAGCTGTGCCAGAACACAAATGAAAAAATTGTTCATCAAAAACAAAACATTATGTTCCAGAATCATCTCGAGTAAATAACTAATCGATTCAATACAAGCATGATCATAACTACTATAGTGTGATTAAAAAATCCTTTACCATCATGGTTCCTTGTTCATTTGGGATTACTGTAGAAAGTGATCTCACATCTAAGGCCACTAACATACATTCCTCAACATATAAACCAATCTTACTAAGCATATACAAATCATTCAAAAAATGCTCTGTTCCCTTCAGTACTTAATCATACCCATCAAGTATGGGACGTAGCAACTTTTCAACATAAATAGAGAGGGGGTCAGTAAGCCACCCTGCCCCTGCAACAATGGGTCTAAAAGGGGAAATCAAGGGATTCTTATGAATCATAGGTAATCCATGAAAACATGGAACCAATGGTGTTTCTATAACAAAATACTTATACAAATCTTCAGTTATTGCCCCCTCAATCCAAGTATTGTGCAATGAGGCCCTAAAATTGCATATCACACTTTCAACATCAGTTTGAGAAATATTGATATATGTACTAACATCGTTCAGTGTAACTGTCATCATTTTAAAATAATAGTTAAAATTCATGACAACAATTAAGCCACCTTTATCTGCTGGCCTAATAGCTATTGAATCATCACTCATCAACTGATTCAGTACCGGACGCTCAGCAGAGATTAAATTGTTAAAACCATACCTTCTGTTATTATCAAGAAATAAATCTGAGAAATCTTGTTCACGCAACTTCAAAAACACATCTAAAACTGGCTGATTTGTGGATATAAAAGTGTTAGGATGTTTAAAAGTTATAACATTAGAATCACTATCTTCACTTTTATATATCAATTTCAACATAAGTTATCTGACAAAAAAGTCAAAAACAGTATCTACATGGCTGGTTCTATGAGCCGGAGCAAAAGTCAATCCTCTGTTAAGTACAGAACATTCAATATCAGACAGTACCTTGTTGGAAATATTCCACACTAACGTACATTTTGTACTGTCCACATTCTCTTTATGGACATATTGTTCACTCCTTCATTCTAATGTTTCCACTTCCCTCAAGCTCTGCTCCTGGACTGACATCTGGTTCAAATGTCCATTGTTTTTATCGGTAGGGGTATAGAAAAGTACAGTGATTTCATGAAAAGGGGGTACAAAATTGAAGAAATAGAGACGAATATTAAGGAAGCCACTATGTTAAAGAGCAATACGACTAAGCCTTTTTTTTTGCTACACCAAAAAAGATAATGTTAGGAATACTAGGACCAATAGCACAGTGAGAGTCCCCCTCACCTTCAGTTGTGATATAAATGCACTTATGCCATGCACATATTTTCTAAAAATTAGCATATTTTACTTACAGATCCTCTATATCTGAAATGGTTAGAGGGTGCCCAAGATTATATTACAAGAATAAGAAGAATTTGAAAAGGCTGCTTTGTTACCCAAAAAGGCACCAAAATAGGCATGTTAGCTCAGGTACCCTTAGAGATTTTTTAAGTATTGATGGAACATTTGTTCATCCTGATATGGGGTGGGAGTTTCAGTTTTCTGCTTTAGCTGATTGCAATACCATCAATGTGGTATACCTTGCTTTTTGCGAGGTATGCTCTTCATTCTATGTTGATAAAACAAACCACTAGTTTAAAGAAAAGGTCAGAGACCGTCTTCATTGTATATGTAAGGGAAATGTAGTTTCTTTAGCAAAGCATGATAACACATTTGGAGATAACCACATTTTTAGGTTTATAGCTATAGATGTGGTGGGGACTGACATCAGAATGGGGATGTAGAAAATGTGACTAAGTTAAGGGAAATTAAATGAATAATCTAACTGCAGTCCCATAAGGGCCATGGATTAAATGAACATATTCCTCTACCCCAGTTTTAAAAATCTAGGGGTTTGAGGAAGAAGTAATTTCGGCATGCTTATATGATGTTTTTATTTTTTAGACTTTTTCTTTTTTATACCTTTTTTAGAAGTATGTTTTTTTTGTTTCATGTTTTATAGACATCAGGTACCTGCATCTTTAAATATATGATTTATATGATTGATTAGCTGTTTAACAGGTAGTGATGTAATTCCATTTAAATCTGGATGTTGTATGTTCTGAATTTTGGTCTGAAGAAGCTATTTTATATAGCCAAAGTGCTTACCAGTTTTACTATTAAAAACATTTATTTTTGTGAACTGGTTGTTTTATTTGTTTTTGTTTCTGTGTGTGTATGTATGTGTGTATGTGTGTGTGTGTGTGTGTGTGTGTGTGTGTGTGTGTCTGTGTATGTGCACATGTGTGTGCGCTTTTATTGCTTACGTTGTATTTATTTCACAACACAGTTAATTATTTGGGCTTTTTTGCTTGATTTAAACGTTTTAAATATATTTAATAATAAATAGTAAAAGAACACAAAAATACTGAACACATATTTACAGTAAACCACAGAGTTCAAATCACAGGAAATATTGAAAATAATGTTGATGCACAGAGTCAGACAAATAAAGAAAAATAATATCTAAACTAAGTTTCACTATATTCTTCTGACCGAATCTGGGAGAAATACTATTTGCTACTTGCTTAACAGAGCAAGGCAGATGATTTGGTGAATAGTCCTTGTTGTAAGGCCCAAGACAGAATACTCAATACCGAGAAATTTCTCTTTGCAGTATCTAACATTTCCAAGATGGCTGGCAGGATGACCTCATGTGGTCACCTGACTCTAGGTTCTCACACTGGTCCCCTTTGAAGCTTGAGACAGGATGTTAACATAGATGTGATAAGATGCATATCTAAAGTTTTTCTTATGTTTATGGCAGTGTCTGGGGCTTCCCCTCTTTTTACTGATCTAATGCTATCTCTGGTCTTATTCAGAGCTGTGAGATAAGCACTTCCATGGCCTAATAGGTGGGCCAATTTAAAGTAACAAGTAAGCTCACTGTTTAGCCCCTTCTCTTCCAGTGTCCTTTGTTAACATATATACATACAGTCTCACTTTATTAATTAATTAATTTATTTATTTTCAGTTTGTTTACCAGGATGGTCCATTGGGCCATGAGGAGCCTGTTTTCAATGGAGTCCTGGGGAGAAAAGCTCCATAATAATACAAAAAAATATAAAAGTTCAAATTACAAAATACAAATATAGTGACATAAGGTATAAGATTTAGAAAATTGCAAAATGTGAGAGAATATGCAAAGTACATTGTACTAAGTTGCAGTATTGTACATTAGAAGGAGCAGTTAGTATGATGCAAGATAATTTCATTTTTAAGCAAAAATAGTACTTGTACAATCTGATGATTCTTAAAAAAGAAATTTCAAAGTATGAGAGAATTTGAAAACTACATATTACTAAGTTGCAGTGTATTGTACATATGAAAGAAAAGTTATTAAAATGCAGGATAAGTTCCTTATGAGCAAAAACAGTTCTAGTACAATCTGATGATTCCTACTACTATTGCTAGGAGTTATAGAAACTATAGGAATTTATTTACTGATATAGTAGCTTGTGGGGGGATAGGGAAGCTATGAAGGATGACAGCAAGAACATTCCCACTCTGAACTTAGGTATGAATGAAGTAATGTTTTGAAGGCAAAGAGATTGTTAGTGGTATGGATGGAAGGAGGGAGGGAGTTCCAGTGGCATGCTAGAGAGAAGGATAGAAGATGTTTGCCTGGTGGATGGGCTGGTTTGTGCAATTCTATTAGATTTTGGAAGTTAGATCTTAGACATCTGTTAGGTTGATGCATTTGGAAGATAGAGGCAAGGGAGGGGCAGATAAAGGGGTTAAAAATAATTTTGTGTGCTTGGATAAATTTAGTATATGTGAGATAATTGGTAGTTCAAGCCAGTTCAGTTGGTGTAGGGAAATACAGTGATGGGTAGAGGATCTCTGGCCAGTTGCAAATTTTGAAATTTTGTAGTAGCAGGAAGAGAATTTTGATGTGAGGGAAGATTGTACACTAGTAAGGATGAAGGCACCATATAGGAGGGAAGGGATAAGGTAGGTAGTAGCGAGACCAAGCCTAGTGGAAGGACAGATGTAGTGGTTGTGGCACGAAAGTAAGCCAATTTTCTTATGTGTTTTTTTGATGTTTACTTGTATATGGCTATCAGACTTTAGCTGATCATCGTTGAGGAGTCCTAATAGTTTTGCAGTGGGGACTATTTTGAGAGGTGTATTATTTTGGCTATAGATAATGAACTTTTGTTGATGGTGGTGGTTTTGGAAGGAGTAAATATCTTTAGCCTAGTCTTGGTTACACTGATTGCCAGATGGTTGTCTAGCATCCATTGTTCAGTAGAAGAGAAGGTGTCTTGGGTTAATTTTGCCAGAGAGGAAGAAGAGGAACCAGACTAGATTATTGTCGAGTCGTCAGCATATTGGATAAGGTCAGTGTTAGGGATGGCATGGCGAAAGTCATTTATGAAGATACCGAAAAGAAAGGAGCCTAGAATTGAACCTTGGGGTACACCTGTGGGGGGTATTTAGGAAGGGAGAAATAGCTTTTTTCCACTTTACTGCTTATTGCCTGCTAGATAGGTAACTGGTGAATCAGTTGATAGTGTAGTGGGATAGATTTAGTTTAGAGAGTTTAGTGAGGAAAAGGTTATGGGATATGGTGTTGAAGGCCTTTTAAAGATCTAAAAGGAGGGTGGACACAATATGGCTGGTGTTGCGAGCCTTGTTAACAGTTTCTAAGAAGTACAGAAGGGCAGTGGTGGTGCTGTGGCCAAGTCAGAATCCATGTTGTGTGGGAGTGAGAAGGTTATTATTTAAGAGGTAGGGTAGAAGTTGTAGGTGGACACATTTCTTGAAACGTTTAGAAATAGGGGATAAGATAGTGACTGGTCAGAAGTTAGGGATGTCATTGTTGTTACCTCCTTTATGGAGTGGTATAATAAAGGCTTTCTTCCAGAACTGGGGGACATGGCACTCTGAGATTGATCGATTTATTAGTATGCAGATAGGGTAGGCAACAGCTTCTGCTGCTATTTTTAGGAAGTAGGAGGGTATCTCATCAGGGGCATTAGAACAAGGTTTCATTTTTAGAAGTAATTTTTTTATTATAGAGATGGGGATAGGGTTCATGGAGAAGGGAGAAGGTTGGGAGCTGGAGTTAGTAGAAGAAAGAGGGATGTGTTTAGGTTTGTTTGGGGAGGCAGAAGTATTGATGAAGGATGATGTTAGTTTAGCCATGGAATCAATGAAGAATGAGTTGACTTGGAAAGCTAATTCTAAGTCAGAGACATTTGGGTCTGGGCAGGGATTCTTTTTTTTTTGCCTGGGTTTAGGAGACAGGAAATTCCATCCCAGAATTTTATTGGGTTAGTATTATAGTTGGTTTGGAGTGTGAAAAAATAGGCCTTGTGATCAGAGATAATAAGCTTTTTTTACCTTATTATGAAGTGTTTTATATTCATTTAGGTCAATGCTAGTGTTAGTTTTATGGTAGTGTTTCCAGGCTTTATCTTGGAGCCTCATGGAGAGTAAAGTATTTTTAGTCAGCCATGGGATGGGGTTGCTTTTTGTGTGTTTTGCTCTCCATGGGGCGAAGGAGTCAAGCATATTTAAGAAAGTTGTATTAAAGTAGGTAACAGCATTATCTAGGGATAGAGTTTTTAGTGGATTACAGTTTGTCCTTTTCAGTGCATCTGAGAATATGTTGGAGTAAAAGTTCTTTAGGTGCTGAGTTGAGGTATGAGTGTGGGTTAATTGCAGGGATGAGGGAAGTCTATGGGCGAAAGTGGGAAAGTGGTCACCTAGTGGATCTGGAAGGGTACCACTCTTGGTGATATACTGGGGATGTGAAACTAGGATCCAGTCTAGAGTGGTCCCAGAGAGGAGTTCTTTAGAAGGTCTGGTTGTTGAGGTAATAAGTTGAGTGAAGTTATAGAGATTTATTTTTAAAGAGTTGGTTGAGATTGAATTGTGGCCCAGTTAATGTTAACATTGCCCAGAATTATAGTTTAATTTGTAATATTGGTAGAAAAGCAGAAGAAAATTTCTACAAGGATTGTGACATTGTCTATAGGAGGGATATAAAGGGTGATAATGCAGATAAATTTACGGTTATTTAATTGAAGAAGGGCTGAAATGAGTTCAGCATTACCAAATTTGGGAATAGGTTTGGAGTATGGGGTGACTAGGATGGATGAGGTGTATAGGAGGGCAACACCTCCCCCTTTTTTGTGTTCTGTCTTATCTGATCATGGAGTTGTTGGGTGGAATACATTCTGAGGCTTTTACATGGGGTTTGAGCCAGGTTTCAGTGATGGACAGGATGTCTGGTTGATTATGGAGAAGCCAGGCATGGAGGTTGGGGATTTTATTACAAATGCTCTGGGTGTTTAGAGCTGTGAAGTGGCAGGACCTACTGGTTAAATGGTGTGGGTAGGGTAGGGAGGTAGAGTTTTGTGAGGAGCAAGGTCCCGGGTTTGGGTACATGTCACCAGAGAGAAGGATAGAGATAAAGTAACAAATATGAGCGAGGAGGTATTTAAATTGTTTTGCATCAAATTTGTGGGTTGTGAACTTTGTTGATAAAGAGCTGTTACAGGAGGGAGTGATGTTTTTGGGGTAAGTTATGATTTTGTAGAGGAAGAGCATAGTATTGTTGATGATGTATAGGGTAGGAGATATGCACGATAGTGGGGGTGCATGCTGTATATGGTCTGAGGTAGTAGTGTGAAATGAGGGGGAGTGACTAGCATAGAGAGGTTTTGTGAGATAATTAAAGAAGACTAAGGTAAAGAGGAGTAGTATTTGAGTTAAAATTGTGGCAGGTTTGGGGGGCATGGTGCTACTTTTGGATGCTAGTTGGAGGTCAGATTTAGGTAAGAAGATACAGGGACAGTAAATTTAGAGGTGGGTGTGATGGAATGAGAGAGCTGAGACTGATGTTGGGGTTGGACTAGAAGAGATAGGTTATGGGTGGGGTAAGTAATTCGAATGGGTATGGGAGGAGGTGGGTGTGGTTTACTTAGGTATAAATGTACAGGTGCTGGGGGCAGGTGGAATTAGGGAGCAGGGTAGGGGAGTGGAGTGAGCACGCAGGGCGAACGAGCGGGTAGAGCCAAGAAGAAGAAAGGAAACTGACTAGTCAGAAAAAAAACTATCAGTGACAAAGAACAAACACAAGGTAAGGAGATTGTGGGGTAGTCACTATGTTCCTATGTAGAGAGGGAAATATAAATGACAAGGGCTTGGTTCTAAAAAGGAACCAGTCCTAGTTTAACTGTGAAATTACTGTACCTTATACTGTAAATGGAAGGTTAATAGTGAGTAAATGCTGCCACCTACTGGTTAAATTGAGTAGTTTCAGGGAAATGCCACATGTGCACAGGGAGTGGGGAAGAATCCCGGGGGAAAGGGAGTGTAGGGTCCTTGGTAGGCTGCAAGCAAATGCACGCTAATTTAGTAGACAAAAATAGAAAGATATATGATGTTCTTCACAATGGGGATACATACACATTGTAGGTAGTTCTTGAGGGGGCATTACAGTTACAGGAAACACTGTAGGATCCCCTTAGGTAGTTCTGTCCAGGACGGGAAGCCAAGGTACTTTGTAGGTCAGTAAGAGTATTTAAGATGCAGCACTAACAAACTGTAAAGGAAGGGAACAAATGAACAATTAGTAAAAAGAAACGTTTCCCTATGTGAGCAAGAAAAAGGAGGAAGAGGAATTCAATTAGGTCATTCAATGTGGATATAAATAAATGGAGAATGGTATCCCAGGGATGAGTTTGAGGTGAGGGTAAGTGCAAACAGGAATGCTAGGACACTGGGGGAATATGAGGGAAAATGGAAGTATTTGACTAGTTGGAACACAGGTAACAATGCATTACAATAGCAGTAGAAATCTGACCACAAGCAGGAATTCAACGTATCAATATAATGTAGTAACCTTATTATTATATCAAATATGACTGCAGTGAACTTGTACACTGTAGTAGAAGTATACACAGAATAAATGAGCAGCAATAACAGTGCGATAGACACAATGAAGTTGACTGTTACAATTATCTAAGGCAGTAATGTCTAAAAACTCATGGCAAAGCAGAAATTGCACCAATTGTTTTCATCCATTCAGCTTAAGCTTAGAAAAGGACAGCAGTAACAGATTAATGGACAGCAATATCAGATTAAAATACAGCTCAAGGTAAACTGCATGGTAGAGGAGAACATTTACACAGTACCAATTGATGTACTTTAGATTTGTTACAAGCCCATATTGCTACAATGCTAAAATTGCAACAGGAAGTGGGCGACTACACATTAAATTCAGGTACACCTATTAGAGAACAACAGTCCGATCTCAGCATTTCACAATTTGACATTGGTCTATGTCCGCATGTGTTCGCTTTAACTATAAAGCATTTTCTTTTCCAGCAGGACAAACTGTTGATACATTTTTTAACACTAGCAACTTTACAAACACATTTTGATTTTCAAATGCCATACAGTTCTAATACATTTGTAACATAAGCTTCTGTGCAAATCAGTTTGATATCCAAATGCCATACAGTTCTAATACATTTGTAGCATAAGCATTTGTACAAATCAGTTTGATGTTCAAATGACATACAGTTCTAATTCATTTGTAACACAAGTATCTTTTATAAATCAGTTTGATATTCAAAGGACATATCATTCTTTACGGAACTCCAACTTGCTATGCTGGCACTAGCCCATATCATTATATATGTGTATATATATCTATATATATATATATATATATATATATATATATATATATATATATATATATATATATATATATATATATATATATATATATATATATATATATATATATATAGTGTTAAGATTACTGCATATCATAGAAGATGGATCACTCAGACATACAACAGTTTCAGAGATGGATTATTTACCTTTAATTTCAGTTTAAATTCTTACAGTTCTGAGAATCGTGTTTATGATCCTCAAACATAACCATGCAACCACTTATCAGCAAAGGGTCAACCTCTACTACCATTCCTCAACCCCCTGTTTCTGAACAAGTAGTACGACAACAAGAGAGGATGGATTGTAGTCGTATGAGAAATCGAATTAAACTTACATATGCAGGTGACATCAGGTAAATAAGTGATGTCATAAGGTCTCACTGGAAAATATTGATGTTAGATCATTTACTTAAAGACATAGTTGGTCCAGAACCAACTTTTATGGATGCACGCAACAAGAACTTGAAGCAACTATTATGTTATCCATTCCTGGATATTTCAGCACCAGTTACCCAGAGAAAAGGTACCTTTACATGTAAATTATGTGCATGCTGCAAGTATATTTCCACTACTATTGAGTTTATACATCCACAAACTGGTAAAAAATGTTATTGTGGCAGTTATGCAGAGTGTAGAACTAAGCACTTAGTATATGCAGCAGTTTGTGGCTTATGTACATGCTTCTATTTTGGTAAAACTAATAGATGCTTTAAGGAACGCATCTTGAAGCATATAAGTGACATCATGCTTAAGGATACCACAAATCCAGTTTTTAAGCATGTTAGTGAGGTGGAAGGGCATCTCTGGAGGTGACAAGGATTACTATTAAAGGAGGTGACATTACCTTGAAAACTGAAAAGAATGAGATGAAATGTGTTGCTAAGTTACAAGCCTGTGTTTTTCCAGGCTTGAATGCAAATATTCCATTGAAACCAGCTCTAAAAGGGTGGAGACTAAGGAAGAAAGTCTAAATTGCTAAGTGCGTCTTGCTCTGAATTCTAGCAGCTGATTGGTTTATAAGTATTTTAAATCGCACTGTCTTTTTCAATGCTATTAGATCTGATGAAGGGTTTGTGTGTTACCCGGAAGTACTTATCTGATTTTATTTTGTTGTTTTATAAAAGTTTTGTGTCCTATGTTCTGGTGGCAGCACTTGTATTTATTTTCTACTTATTGTGCTGTTTCTGGTGCCTGCTTTTGCCTGTTGGCTTCTGCTTACATGGATAGAAAGTTTTACATTGTCTTCAGGTGCAGCAAGACATGACCAAGGGGAGAGAAAGATATATTGAATTGGATTATTTTCCTGACAAGTCAGCCACTGCAGTTAGCGAGGATTTCAGAAAATATATATCTATAATGACTAATCCACTGGTAAAACTGACTTCTGAAAACAGGGATATCTCGGAAGACGCTTCACTCCCAGATATGCAAGCTTTCAATAGTAAGATGAAAGATATGTGCAATTGTTAATTAAATTAAAGAAGCAGCAGTGGCAGTGTCTACATCTAGAGGCATGCAGGCATTGTAAAATTATACCAAGAGGTTCATGTATTTTGTTAATGCTTACCTATGGAACAAGCCATCCTGAACTGCTACATAAATGGCAGGCATTGAATTTAGAAAACAGCTTTAAGTACATACAACTGTTACAATATTTTGAGCCTATAGAGTGAGACTTGCAACAGGAAGCAGAAAGGCTACAGAGAGAGCTAATGAAAAAATATACAGAACTGGCTTATATAAAAGGGCTGGAGGACATGTTTTTGAACATTAGCATTTTGGACTCTAAATTAGAATCCATTAAAATGAGAAAACTGGCCAGAGATTTTAAGGATTTTAAGAATGGACAGGTAACTATGTGGCCAAGAAATAGAAAACAAGGAAATGAGAGCAATGCTAATGAGAATCCTGCCTTGAATACCATCACAGCAGGCTCTGAAATAACTGCCACTGGACAAGTAGGAGAAATAGACACTGTGAGTAACAGGGAAGCACCATCTCAAATGGATACAGCAAGGCCAAAGGTGAAACAGGAACAAATATGGCCTCACTTTACATTACTATCTTTTTTCCCCAACTACCAGTAAATTTTACAACTTGGCACCAACATAGCTTAAGATCGGGGAGTCAAGAGAGGAAGAAACAGCATCTATTAGCCGAATGGAAAACACAACAAGGAAGGAACAAAAGGAAGTCTGTGCAGGCAGCTTAGTCCATAATATCTCATGTAGTGATCTAATGACCATGCAATTAGTTGTTTTGAACAAAGGTTTAAACTTTGTTACAGCTGCAGTGTCAGAACTGAGAGATGTGACTTTGAATCTGAGACTTTCTGGAAGGAATATAAGGTTGTTTTCTATATATAAACAAGACACAGATGGACCATCCAACTTATTTAAAAAAATGAGTACCTTCCTGCCTCAGTTTAAACCCACACCAGAGATATTTTTAAGCATGTGCAAAAGAGATGTAGCGGATCTCCTGGCAAGTTATAAATGGAGGTTCTATAATATGACAAGAGCTGAGAGTTCTGCCCTAAAAGAACTATAGATGAACCCCTGCTTAATTATTAAACTTGCAGATAAGGCAGTAACAGTGGTTGTGATGGATACCACACAATTTGTATCTAAAATACAAGATATGTTAGCGGACATTTCAACTTATCAGCAAACTACAGATATTGAGCAAATGCCAACACATTCAGAATAGACTGACATGTCTGCTAACAGAATGATTAGTAACCAAGTGCTTATCTGATTTTGTTTTGTTGTTTTATTAAGGTTTTATGTCCTATGGTCTGGTGGCAGCACTGGTATTTATTTTCTATGTATTGTGCTGTTTCTGGTGCCTGCCTTTGCTTGTTGGATCATGCTTACTTGGATACAAAGTTTTATATATATATATATATATATATATATATATATATATATAGAGAGAGAGAGAGAGAAAGATGAGTTCAGAAAATGAAGCAGTTTGATTAGATACAGGGATGTATAAAATACATTCAACTCACACATAAAAAAGCACTCCCTAGGAAATGACTGCATAACAAACAGAGGTACAATTTAATCAATGTTGTAACACATGTTGGCCTGTTCAAAGAACAGATTTTACCATATTCTGAGGTTTGTAAAGCATTAACTATTGGTCGTTTGCCTCACAAAATGTGTAATATGCTTTCTGCACTGTTATTGGTGTGCCATTATATATGCCTGTTCAACACATACCTAATGTATGTGTCAATATGTTTGCCCCCCTGCAAAAATGTAAACAGGTAGATTTTTGTGTTTTTTTTTTTTTTTTTTTTGATGTTTGAGTTTTCTGAAACTCAATATTATGGTCTATTTGATATATATATATATATATATATATATATATATATATATATATATATATATATATATATTTTGAGTTTCCAAAAAATCGATCACCTGTTATAGACCTGTATATGAATATGTATATGTCTATGAGTATGTATATGAAAACATCTATATCTTTAACTATATATCTATATCTATATCTTTAGATAGTTATAGATGTATCTGCATGTATACAGGATATAAAGACAAAAAAGTTTTACTTTTCATCAGCACCAGTGCTCATACTGCAGTATCATTATTTATGAGGCACTATTTCATTGCTGCTGGGTTATAAGCTCTTGACAGTAAGGGTTGCCTTTAAAGAACTAATGCTGTTCAGAAATATTCTGTTAATTATTTCACTATCTTAACATCCTTTTATATATACATATATATATATATATATATATATATATATATATATATATATATGTGTGTGTGTGTGTGTGTGTGTGTGTGTGTGTGTGTGTGTGTGTGTGTGTGTGTGCGTGTGTGTGTGTGTGTGTGTGTGTGTGTTTGTGTTTAGGCATGTTATATTTAGATAATATGAGTATTTAAGTAGACTTTATAAATTAATGAAAGTTCTAATTTTATCTAGCAGTGTAGAAAATTGGTTCCAGGTGTTATCTAGTCAACAGATTTTTGGACAAGGTCTTTATTTAATTCTAGGGCTACAACCAATGTTAAATCATGTACTTTGTCTAGGCTATTTCAAATATGAAACTAAACAATGAATACAGGTTTTGTAATAAAACAAGTTTTTTCTTGACTCCAGTTAGTTTTATTTGATATAGATTATATCAGAGACAGTAAGTTATATGCAAACCAGTATAAAACGCTGACACTAATTTTTAACTAGACACTGTCAGTCTCGCTCGTGGGCCATCGAGTTGTTTTTTCAGAAGGCAAAAAGTATAGTAAAACTAAATGTGACAGTCAACTCATTACAGTCAAATTACATCTTACTTGCTTTTGAGGACATGGCAGACTTGACTGGATGAAACACAGACACCTACTCATGTCATAAACTACCAAAATGAAAGAGTAATACCCTGAATGCATTTTCTCATGGGAGAGTCTGAACTCTTAATTGTTAATATTCTACCTTGACCTTTAGGAGTAATTCAGAGTACAAGACAGACGCACACTATGTAATGTAAACATTTTCCTGGTGACTATCTTATGAAGGATTGTACTACACTGTCATAATTATCTAAAAAGCTTCCAGATTAACATATAAAAACCTTTTTCTCAATGTCTGGCATTTTTCTCTCTTTGTACAAATATAAAAACTAACTTTAAAATTAAAGATGATAATAAGAATGAATAAGAGTGCAGATGGAAGAATGGTCACCTAATGGCCATCAAAAGCCATATATTCTGAAGCCTGGATACTAGCTCATATATCAGTAGAATTGCTAACATTCCTTCTTCCACATAAATGCATTAAAGCTCCAGATTCAATGCCAAAAATAATATTGCAATTTTCTAAAAAGACAAGGCTTGGTAGAAAAGACAGCTTACGACTTATTATTTTGGCATAGCCAATTTGATAATGGATTTCAAGGTCTGACACGGTTTCACTTTCCCACGGGACAGTAGCTCATAGCTCATTAATGTTTTTTTTAAGATATTTGCCAAAAGGCTTAAAATGCTTACACTTGTGTATGCTTATAAAGCACTGTTCACAGAATATTTGGCAAGTGCTGTAATGAAACAGTTTCAACTTCACTTTTCTTCATTTTGAAAATGTCACAAAATCAAAGAGATGATGTAATTCTGGATATTTCAGAAATTATATGTGTGATTACAGGAACTTAAAAAGTTACTTCTGAGAGATTGTCACTGAGCAAAATTCGAAATTGATAAATCTGTGCTTTCAGTCAAGAAGAGGACTCTGTCTTTGATGAATTCATCTGTATTCTCTAACTCCACAACATTTCCATTATGATCTTCAACACTCCCCTGTCAGCCACCCCATTCTGACAAATATCCAGTTTCTACTCAAGACTACTCTGGTTTACGTTTGCATTTGTAACCATAAGATGTTAATACAGAAGCATATTGTTTGCTTTCCCACAAAAAGAAATATGACATTAGTGTCCAATTTTAATTTTAATTAAATGTGTTAACTCACTAAGCAAACTGATCCAAAGACCTTTTTATCCATGACTTAAACCACAAGGGGACAGTAAATGCAATCTATAGTGACAATTTAGAGTAGAAAATAAAACAGCATGTTTTGAAAAGTGGGAAGAAACCAGAGTAACCAAAGAAAATCCAAGCAAACATGGGGTGAGCAAGCAAACTCCATGTAGACAGTAAGTGGAAGTCAGGTCTGAGCACAGACACTTGAGTTGCTAGGCAGAAATTGTAATCCTGAGTCTAATCAGAGAGAGCATTGCCAGCATATCATCTTCTTCTACTGCACTTTGTTTAGTTCAGCTGGTAAGCAAGACGACAACCTTATGACTCACTGCACACAAAACAGCCTTTGACTGTACACTGTGTTCCTGTTTTGTAGTCACTGTTACTGCTTCAACAAGGGTTCCTGTGGCACTTAAATACAAAGTCCTACATACAGTCTACCATTGTGTTTATTAATGTCTTCACTTCTGATCCTTTAATTAATAAATGGTTCCGCAACTGACTGAAAAAGACCATACAACAACTTCTATAACCCGTATATATATATATATATGTTTTCAGTTTTTTAGTTTACTTCTCTAACTGCAGCTGTCTCACCTACCTTATTCTGATCAGCTTCTGGTATTGCATCAACTGGCTGCTTCACTACAATGGAACTTTTTTCTCACCATCATACTATGGTAATGAATTAAACATGCAGTTATCTGAATATCCTTTCCTGTGATTGCTGGTTGGTGAGCTATTTTCAAATTCCTCCTATAACTTTCCCCGGTTTTTGTAACAAAGAGAAAAATGCCAGATAATGACACCACTGAGCCTGCTGTTTCATTAGTTGTACACAGAATCAGGTGCGACTCTTTTTTGGTTGAACATTTATACACTTTTCAAGGGGAACCCACCTCTGTTATGCATTCCAAAAATATTTCAGCACCTACACCATCTTTTTATTTCTGTTCTTACTTATTTTTGCATTGTAATGGGATATTAGAGAGACTACATAGGAGACATAGGGAACTTGAACGGTCTGTACAAAATTCTGCTAAGACTCTGCATGCATATTAATTTCTGATTCAGTTCCCACTACAAAACAAAAAGGACTCATACATTTTTAAATGAAATGTTTGAAGATGAAGATATCAGGACCAACTTTTCTAAATCAAAATGTGGATTCCCTGGTGAGGTGGTGTAGCAGAATTAGAATTTAAATGTTGCCGAGGCATAGTCCTTTCTACAAAAGGCATGTTACCTGCAAAATGCAATATTTGTATGTTGGAGTGTTATTAAAACTGATACCAGCATATGAAAGTATCTAAATAAGTCCCTGTCCTATGGCATAAGTGATTACTAATTTTAAACATTCTCTAATGATATATATCCATGAATTCTATACCACCCTTGCCTCCTACTCCCCAGATATTGCAGTCATAACTGAAACCTGCCCTACATCAAAGACAATGAAATTACTACAAATGGTTACAATATTATAAGACAGGACAGGATTAACAAACATGGTGGGGGTGTAGCAATTATGTTTAAAGAATCACTTAATCTAGAAAAACTAAACTGTTCCCCAACAGACTTCTCTCATGCTGA
>NC_056727.1:346873767-346903767 GCF_019279795.1 Protopterus annectens
ATCTTCATTTTTTTAACAAAACAACTTTCAATTTTAGTGAGAAATAAAATTAATTGCAAAGCAATGACACTTCTACAATTGACCAGTATACTTTAAACTTGGGGAAAGTTTGGACTGGTTAATATATAAAAATTCCCTAAAACAAATAGTTAAAAACTACTTAAGGACATAATATCCTTGACCTGGTCTTAACCAGTATAAGCCACTGCATGTAGCATCTATCTGGTTTCTTTATCCATGGTCAAGTCTGATCATAAACTTATAACTTTCTCTTCTGAAATTTTTAAAACCCCATAATTCTGAATTCAAGGATTACAAGCAGGCAGACTTTCTCATACTCAGTGATGACCTCATGACTACATGTAGCATCTATCTGGTTTCTTTATCCATGGTCAGGTCTGATCATAAGCTTTTAACTTTCTCTTCTGAAATTTTTAAAACCCCATAATTCTGAATTCAAGGATTAGAAGCAGACAGACTTCCTCGTACTCAGTGATGACCTATCGAAACTGAATACCAAATGCTGACACTAGTACTATTTATGCAGAAGAGTGCATTTGTGTAATTATTCCTATGTAGATAAGTGGCCAGACCTGTCCATCTACGTAGAACCAAATATAACTGGAAGTTTAAGAACAAACTACTCCTGAGATCCAATAGCTTAAGTAAGCTTTATAGCAACTGAAAAAAAAAATCTTCTTAAATCATACAACAGATCTAAAATTCATTATATTGAGGACTGCATCAAGAAAATCAGTAAGGAACCAAAGGCTAATATTAGGGATAGAAAAGACAAATGATGAACTTAAATTAGCTTTTGAAACCAAAGATGATTATAAGCTCTTTTTAGTCACATAAGAAAACCAAGTCATAATACCCAGCTGTGTTCTGAACTTATCCAAAATGGTACTACCCACTCAAACCAAGAAGTCACACTGTAGCAGATATACTAGCAAGCAGCTTTAGTGCAAACTTTACTCCTGAAACAGAAATCTTAATTCTAAAAATTCACATATCCCTTAAATTCTTAATATCACAAATAAACATGTACTGAAGGTACTCTCCAACATCAAGAATGTTACTTCCATGTGGCTAAATAATTCACCTGGATACCTAAGAAATAATGCCAAACATCCCCTTGTAGAAACCTCCTTAAACTGTTTAACCTGAGTATAGTACAGAACTTGTCTCCAAAGAATGGCGAACTGCAGTGGCGATGTCCTCATACAACAGCAGCCCTATCACAAAACCAGGAAATTATAGACCCAGCCGCCCACCTAGTCTGATCTGCAAAGCCATAGAATTTATCATACATGACTTAATAAACTATGATGTAAGAAACCTTATCAGGATAGACTCACATAATTTTGGCTTTGTCAAAAGAAGATGCTGCCTACACAATTTGAAATAATGTATTTGAGAAGGTCAAACAGGTTGCAAACAGTGCCCCTTTCTTTTCACACAGCTTTTTTGGATCTGGCCAAAATATTCTATTCTATACCCCATCTTGGCATCAGTAGTAAGATAAGTGCCTTAAAAGTAGCTCCAGATGGGGTGGGGTGGAAGGCATAGGCCAACATATAGATCCCACATAGTTAATACAGCAGGTACCTTTTTAAAATATATGTAGGAAACTAGTGTTGTCCTTCAGGGCTCAATACCAGGACCTGTCATTTTTGTCATCTACCTCTCTGATTTCAAAATCTAGAAACTGGATGTTAATAAACTAAGTATGCAGAAAACTACAAACAGGGTGATATTTTCAAATCATTCTCTGACACTGACTAGGTGCAGCAGGCAATGAACGTCATAAGCAGGTGACATATGAAACAAGGACTAAAATTAAATGGAAACAATGTAGTATTGTCAGATTTGATAAACAACTCTCTCCATCAAGGTACAATATAGCTAATACCTTACTCCAAAAAGGAGGTGTTTTATCTTTAGCCATTT
This sequence comes from Protopterus annectens, assembly GCF_019279795.1. Taxonomy (NCBI): domain Eukaryota; kingdom Metazoa; phylum Chordata; order Ceratodontiformes; family Protopteridae; genus Protopterus; species Protopterus annectens. The sequence continues at coordinate 346,875,721 of NC_056727.1, forward strand.
CTTAGTCCTCAGAGATTCATTCTTGTCAGTTTGCCTTTTAGGTGTGCTATGTTCAGTCTTTGTCAATCAAAGTTACCACAGATGAGGAACTGTACCTGCATCATATAATCTTTCTAATGGTCATAAAACTGCATTACTACCACTAAAAGATCCAGACATAAAATGTACAAGTTAATACCCTGATGTGCGACAGAACATCAGTAGTTCATATTTTAAGCAAAAAGTCATCCTGCAGTCTTAGACCAATGTGATCACATCAGAAGGGATTTTAGATTCAAAATTTGCAAACTTATTTAAACTGTAGCACTTACTAAATTTTAAGCAGAACAGTATTGTTAAACATATTATGACAGGCAAATATTATAATATATTTGACACAAAAAAATAAAGAAAGAAACATTTTAGCAAAAACTAGCAACCTATTGCTAGGTCCCTCCATACAATGGCCTGATTTAAGAAAGGCAAGAGGTTTTCATAAACAAGTCGTGTATGATAACAAAATAAAAAAAAAGTATACTCTAGTTAAGAATTGCCTCTAACTATATATGCGTGGATCTATATCCTATGGAGTACAACTTATTTTGCTTAAGGATTTTCTAAAAAAATTGTAGAAAGAGCAAAGCTCCATTAATGTCACACAAGGAAGGGTTTATACCCTCATGCTCTTCAGCCTTCTTATGTAATATAACAAACTTCAAGGTTGCACCAACTTTTAGAAAGAAGAAAAATGCCCTTAACTTAAAATGAATTGACAGACATTTCAAACAGTTTTAAATGTCATGCTTCCTGATATTGCCTTACTGCTTTTTTTTACTCCTCAGTTTGCCATCTTCTTGGCATGTATCATTGTACATAGACAATGTACACCATATTCATGTTTATGCAAAATCATCTAAACAGACGTTTAGGGACACCTGCAGATTATCATAACCAAGCAGTCATAAAAAGTAATGCATCAACTTGACTCTGGCATAGTAGATATGTGAAATCTAGAATGTAATGTATAAATGCCTTCATAAAAACATTGGGGGTAATTCAATAAACCCTACATGGAACGATTCTCCATGTAGGAATAATACTGTGGCCTGAACATGAAATCAGTAGGTCGAGAAGTCCAGGAAACAAGGCTGGGGGTATGCACAAGCCTCCCAGCACTGTTCAGACACAGAGGCAATCGCATAATGCAAATCACATTATTTTCTGGTGAAAACCATGCAAATGAGGTGAATTTGTGATCCAGGAAGCAGACAGGCATCCGTGTAGGAGCTGTGTCTGCAGGAAAAATGTACGGGGTTTCTAACCATGTACCGGAATGTAAAAATAAAAAAGGGGCTGTGACAACTCAAATAAAAGCATGTATTAGGTGCAGTAGGCATGCCAATGGCCAAAACTATGGCCACTGACATTTAAAAGTGATGCAATTAATGAAAAATCATTTTGTTTAACACATATGACATTTTAAGCAGTGTGCAGCAAAGCAGAAACATAATAGATCATAAAATAAAAATTAAAATATGAGATATAAAGCTATAGTGAAGTTTTCCATTATACTGGCTACTAGGCAGAATCATACAATGTCAGAATATAGTGGTTGCTAAGGACATAGGCTCTGGTGTAGTGCAGTAACTAGGTTATACCCAATTAGGTGTATGTAAATGAGCTAAGTTTATTAAATAGCAAAATGGGCCACCATGTCTGTAGGTACCTACCTGTGTATGGGCTACAATGTGGTAGTGTAGGCAGAAGAGGCAGCTGACATGAAAAGGGGGTGTGTCACAGTTTGTGTAAGCACATTGAAGCTCAGCGGCTCCTGTTTGCATTCATCTAAGCACAGGTAAGCAGGGCTGCGTGTCTGAGGCTGCTAGGCTATGCTTAGCTGGTTAAAGAAATGCTGAGCATGTTCTTGTACAGGGGAGGGCTCTTTCTGCTCAGCAATGTTTACACTAGCTCCATGGGTTTGCGCGGCATGCCACAGGACTTAGAAGTGGAAGAAAAAAATAAATAAAAATAAAAGGAAATAGCTGAGAAAAGGTAATCAACTATAAATGACTAATAAGCCCTCTGCCACTCACAGTGGCCCATTCAATAATGTACCATAGTCAGCCAATCACACAGGCTGCATCTACAGCACACCAGTATAAAGTATGCAGACACCCTTCAATCTGATTTTTCCCACATACTCTACACCATTGGATTGCACACTTGGGAATTTTCACTGATAAAATGACAGGGGCTGCTGCTGTTTGCTGCATCTCTATGTGCTACAGGCTGAGGACAGTGATGAGGATGATCTTGACAACTTGCCCAGACTGAGGAGGAGAAGAGGTTTCAGACCCAGGGTGACCTTTCAGGGGCTACATGAGCTGGAGATAGTAGAGGGCTACATCATGGACAGGAACATGTTACAGCAACTCACTGAGCTCTACTGCCCTCACCTCAGACCCAGAGCCAACAGAGAAGAGCCCATCCCATTGGAAACAAAGGTATGTGTAGCCTTAAGAATACTAGCTACAGATACTTTCCAAGGACCTACTGGGGACATCATGGGGATCTCACAGGCATCTGCATCCAGGGTACTCCACCAGTTCTTGGATATCATGCTAACACATGCCAGTGAGCACATTTATTTCCCTAACACCCCTGAGGAGAGGACCACCAATATGCATCTCTTCCATCATGTAGCACACTACCCAGAGGTACTGGGTGCCATAGACTGCACTCATGTGCACATCAAAGCACCACCCTGTGAGGAGGCTAAAGTCTATGTCAACTACAAGGGCTATCACTCCATCAACTGCCAGGTCATGCACAATGCCCAGGACATTATCATCAGTGGGTGTGCTGGAAACCCTGGCAGTTATCACAACTCCCACATCTGGCTTGCCTCATAGCTGTACCAGGCATTTGCTGGGGGGGGGGGTGCATCCCATATGGCCATCTAGTGGAGGATGCTGGTTATGTGTTGGAACCATAGATGATGACACCCATCAGAAATGCACACACACCCACTGAAGAATGCCATAATGAGGCACATGCACAAACTAGGAACATTGTAGAATATGTGTTTGGGCTGCTGAAGTCACGGTTCTACTGCCTTGACATATCTGGTGGAGCTCTGCAGTACTCTCTAGCCACATGTGCACACATGTTCATAGTATCTGTCATGCTACACAATATGATCCTGTGGAAACAGCTGTGGCAGGAACTTCACAGGGAAGGGGGACACAGCCCCCCTACCATTGCCAAGGATCTCACAGGCACAGGGGGACTTGGAGGAGAACCCCTTGAGCCTGTTCCTGTAGGCAGATGTAGGTGTGCCCAGTACGCCCTGGCCTTGGTAAAGAGGCAACTCATAGCTCATACACTGACAGCCTAGGGGCCCAGGGACTGACACGTCATTTTGACTCACATTCACATCGTAAAATGGATGCCAGCCACATCACACTACCTATACCTTACCATGTATAGGCTGTATAGTGCCTGCATCCAACAGAGCCAGCCCTGAAGCACTGTCCTCTCAACTGCTGCTGGCACAAGGTAAGTCACACTTACTAACAATAAATGAATGGGGCAGTAGACTGTGGCAGCATATGTATGGTATTGCTCCATGTATGCCTGGGAATGGAATGGGTTACCAGGATAGCAGCATACAACAGACAGCTATGTGGGAAAACAGGAACTGTCTCCCAAATACAAGCTGACCCACCCTATAACAGCAAAATTTACTGCACTATGCGAGGGACTTACAAACAGCAGGGTCAAAGGACAAATGCATGAACATCAATGTTGATGTTGCATACATAGCTCTAAACCTCTTATTGCAAGAAATCTGTAGAAAGCCATAAGGAAATTTGAGGCAAAGGCCCCAAAACAGGGACAAGTCTTAAATATTGCTCTTACAAACATAGAAAGTTGATAGAATAACAGCTGTTGCAGTAGCATGGATTCTCTGAAGGGCAAGACGTCTGAAACTCAAGTGTCATTACTTTCTAACTTCAGTCTTTAATGAATTCATTATTACTTGCCACACAACCACAATGTTGTTTGAAAAATGGACCCCAAATATGAGCCAGACATCTGCACAGTCTGTGAAGATCTGTACAGTTGAGAGGCATGCTGCCCTCCCCTCAACACACCTGTGTTCACATAGAACTGCAGTAACATTTATGTTTATAAGGTGATAGCAGCAGGCCCCACATTCCCAGGGCTATCACAATCAACCTGATAATGTGTACCATTGCTACAATATGCAGGGGTCAATGTGCTATGTATGTTTGTAGTTAATAGTGTCAGGAAGTAGACAGCATTTACTTGTGGCTGTTGTGGTTTAGTGGCCTAAATACAGGCTTGTAGTTACCAGGGTCCATGGTTTAAGACTGGCTGTGGAAACTATTGTGTATGTCAGATACACCAATGGTAGGAGTTCTACCCAATGATCAGTACTCAATATTTGTTACTGCAGGAAAGCTGGACAATGGAGGGACAGGGGGGGCACACACATGGACAGTACACAGCTCTGAGTAACCCACACAGTGCCTAGTAGAACAGCAGGTTGTGTCAAGTCACTTGAGTGCCAGAATGTAAAGGCTGCCATGTCACTGTGTCAGTACTGAAAACAAGTCAGTGGGTGCCATCCATACCCCTGGAATGACAGGGTGTCACAGAATCTCCACACGTATGCCTCATATATCTGCTCTACTTGTCATAATGTTGCATTTGTCTAATAAACTATTTGCAAAACAATAAAGGTGCTGGTGAAAACATCAATGACAGACAGTTGAGATGCAGATGTCATACCCATAAGTAAATGCAAGCTAATACAAAACCATTCTACCAACTGTGTACATTTGAAAGAACAATATTAAGAGCCTGCCCCCATGTCTGGGCTTGTGTCTTACTATGTATGGGCCTGTCAAGATGTCTGTCTGTAAGAGTGTGAGACCTATGGCCAGCCTGTAGCCTTATGATGACACTGCAATACAAACTGTCTGAGGACCACAGCAGATGTATGGGACACAATGATGGACAACCTGCTAAACAGGTACAGTCAGAGGTGTGAGGTCTGTAACCCTGTCAGTGATGTTATGACTTCTAGCCCACTCGCACCATAGCTACAAATACATAGCAGCAACTGTGGACAAAGACCATGACTGGACTACAGAAGGACAAAGAGACACATGTAAGGGGAAGGGAAACCACTGGCCAGACAAACAGAAAGTGCACACTAGAGCAATTTCTGCTGTAACATAGTCTCCTGCAATCTATGGGGTCAGTAAACAAGTGTCTGTAAGTGTTCCCTCACATAACTCTATACTGATCTGCCACTGACATACCAGGAAATCACAGTCCTATGTAGAATATACCACACATATTATGGAAAACTCTGCTCAGTCCAATGCACTCTGTACCCACTCCAGGATATGATTCAGTTAATAAGGATAGCACACAGTCAGGAGATCCCTTACACAGTATATCACTGAGGTGCTGGACTGTTTACATGGGTTCATCAGCCAATTTGCTGTAGAACACAAAATCCTGGACCAGAGTACAGCTAGCTCTGGAATGGAGTTAAACTCTTACTATTGAAGGTTATACTGGGCATGTTCCTACACTTAGAGAATTACAGCCTATATATAAATCCACATCTGACTATACAACTCCATTGTCCGGATATGTCTTTGCATACAGACAACTATGTACACCTTAACTGTGTCTCCCCACCCCCATCAGACAGGATTACCCGCAGCTATCTGGAGGTGGCACATATGTGATATACCTGCATCTGTTGAGTGTGATAGACATACATATATATAGGTAACATGTACAAATATATCAATTATAGACATGCAGAGACAGGGGGAGGGAGAGACAGACAGAGACAGATAGAGAGAGACAGAGAGGTATATATATATATATATATATATATATATATATATATATATATATCTAAATATATATATATATATATATATATATATATATATATATATATATATATATATATATATTTATATAGAAAGAGACACCCTGAAAGGCATAGAGTGATGTCCTGATACAGACATTTGTACACCGATTGTAATCACTGGCACATTCTAGTACGGAATTGAGCTCCATTGTGTAATAGTAGTGAGGTAGGGGATGTAATCTCACATCATCTGCCTTGTGTGTGTGTTTGTAGGTTAAAGCATTTTGAGGCGTTTCCACCCAGTAAACCTCCCATTGTCCTATTTTACAAGGCCTGCTGATGTCATTCACCTTAGAAGCACCTTTGGACACTCTTTAGCGATATAAGCTCTGTGGAGCATGCGATAGATGTGTAGCACTATAGTGCATGCAACTAGGTAGGTAGGGGTTCTAATCTCTACACGGACAACTGCTTCTGTGTGCTTCCAGGTAAAAGCATTTTGAGGCCTTTTCCACCTAGTAAACCTCTCATTCCCCTACTTTACAAGGCCTGCTGATGTTATTCTCCTTAGAAGTGCCTTTGGACACTTTTCAACCATATAAGCTCTGTTGCACATGTGATAAATGCATAGCACTATAGTATGTAGAACTAAATAAGTAAGGGTTCGAATCTCAGCACTGGCAACTGTGTGTGTTTGTAGAATAAAGTAATTTGATGCCTTATTCATCCAGTAAACTTCCCATTACCCTACTTTACAAGACCTGCTGATGTCATTCACCTTAGAAGTACCTTTAAACACTCTTCAACCCTATAAGCTCCATGGCACATGCGACAAGTATTTGGTACATATAACAGGATAGGTAGGAGTTCTAATCGCAGTACTGAACTTGTGTGTGTGTGTGTGTTGATAGTTAAAGCATTATGAGTCATTTCCACCCACTAAACTTCCCATTGCTCTACTTTTAAGGCCTGCTAATGTCATTCACCTTAGAAGCACCTCTGGACCTTTCGGCCATATAAGTTCTGTGGTGCATGTGATAACTATGTAGCACTGCAGTATAAAAACTAGATAGGTAGGGGATCTAATCTCAATAATGGCAGCTATGATACTGCATGTGTGTGTGTGAGAACCATGTCCCCTGTGCATGGGTTATTCCATTTTGAGGCCTGTTCCACCCCAGAGACCCCCCCATTGCATTACTTTACAGGGCCTGTTCATGTCACTCACCTTAGATCCACTGTTGGACACTTTTTCGGTATATTAGCTCTGTGGTACATGCTATAAGCAGGCAGCACTGTAGTACATACAACTAAGTAGGTAGAGGTTTGAATCTCAATACAGCCAACTATACTACTATATTTGTATTTGTGTGCGAAGCATATCCCCTGTGTGTGTTGGTTGTACAATTTTAAGGCCTGTTGACCCCCTCCCCATGTCATTACTTTAAAGAGCCTGTTGATGTTATCCACCTTAGATGCACCATGTTAATCACTACAGACCATAGCTGTCATCTGTACAGATATATGCTGAATGTCCAGATGTTTCTAACATATATGTGGTCAGTGTCTCATAACAATGGGGTTTTATGACAAATCATTGGCAAATACATGACAGTTGCCATAGTGACAGACATGTCAGCTTCAGACATCATACCATCTGAAATGTCATGCTGATGCAAAATCTGTTACCCTACCACTTGTCTAGGTTTGTAAGAGCAATATGTGAAAACAGTCCCTATTTTGGGTGGTTTATCCCACCATTCATGAAGGCATTCCCATGATTAATTGGTGTAAGTGGTTGTGAGTTATCTTCCTGGCATATGATCTCTGTGGTGCATGCACCATGTACATAGCACTATAGTCCATACAAGTAGATAGGTAGGTGTTCAAATCTGACTATTGCCAACTGTGTGAGTGCATTTGTTTCTCTATGCATATCCCCTGTGGCTGTCTTGCCTGTGTGAATGCAATGCTTATACCATTTTGTGTGCCTATTCCACCATGTTAACTCACCCCTTGCCAACCCATTTAGGGTACTTACAGATGTCATCCACCTTAGAAGCACAGTTACACATTTTCTAACACAAATGCACTGTGGCATGTGCAATAGTCATGTCAGTCTGTATTGTACATAACAAGATAGGTAGGTTTCTAATCAGAAAAGTGTCAGCTCTATGTGCATGTGTGTTTTAATGCATGCCCCCACGCAGCAGTGTGTGTGTGTGTGTGTGTGTGTGTGTGTGTGTGTGTGTGTGTGTGTGTGTGTGTGTGTTTGAGATACCTCTACCATGTTAAGGGCATGTGAACCCCCCATTGGCAATCTTAACTGCCCCTGCAATTATCACCCACCTGAATCTAAGTGGTAGACACTGCAACACTATAGTAGCTCTGTGGTGCTTGTGTTATGTATATAGCAGTATCATATGTAAAACTAGGCAGGTAGAAGTTCTACTGTCAACATGGGCAGGTCATGGGTGGGTGTGTGCATGCATGTATGTATATCCCCTTGCAGCAGTCTAACTGTGTTACAGCCACCAGCAAACCTCTCAACCCCTCACAGAAAGACATCTGGTTAAAGCCATATGGAAAAGTGGGGCAAAGGCCAAACATTGAACACAAACTTTGCATATTGCTTTGACACACATGGAAAGTAGATAATAGCACAGGTTGTGTATTTGAATGCACTTTCCAAAAAGGTATGTGTTGTGACATGACAATATCCGTCATTAATCTGTAATGTTAGTCTGTCATGGGTTTCCAACAATTTGTCAGAAAACCACAATGTTATGACAAACAGAAAAAAATATGTGGCAAACATCAGGACATTCTGCAGACATATGTAGAGGTCAAAGGTATAGCCACCATCTGTACCACCCTGCCGGTTGCAGTCCATGTTTGGCAAGGTGCGACCTGTGATGACAACTAAAACAATACAGAGGTTCTGAGAGTGTAGGACAACAAACATTTCATAAAGTTGTCTATTAATTGCATAGAGCAGCTATTGCACATCAGAAACACCTTAATGTTATGACAAATAGTGTAAGCTAAGGTAATGTCACAAAAAGAAGGTGTCATACTAGAAAACCAAAGGAAGTCCTGTGTGTTACACTTGCAGTGGGTATGGTATGTCCTCCCAACTGTCACGTTACTACAAGATATGCCCCACAGTCCACATTTAACAAGGTGGCAACCATAATCTGTGTCACCTATGTGTGTGCAATATGTAGACATAGGAAGGCCCTATAATTACCTGCTGTCCCCAATGACCCACATGTATATAGGCATGAATGTTAACTGCCACCACCCACATATTCATAGATTCATAGATTCATAGATTAGTACTAAGCTAACTGCCCTTGTGAGCCATTTTAAGCCTAGGCAATTATCCCTTATGAGACTCAAACCCTGCACCTTGTGTTTGTAAGGCAAGCACCTTAAGCATTAGGCCACCCTCCCACCTTAGTACTGCTAAAGGCTGTGTCAACTGTAAGTATTGTGCAGTTTGTCATTGAGCCACAAACTGTTGTTAACACACTGCAATGGACCAAATAGTGGGTATGAAATGGTGCCAAGGTCCTGGCCTCAAACTGAATGCAGACAACAGTGTCAGCATACCATATGGTAAGGACATGGCCACAGTATTTTCCAAATCAGTACCAACCCCAAAAAAACACACAGACAGAGCTGATAGACCTGGGTACTCAGGATGCCAACAATGTTGCACTCAGGCAACAAGTAGTGGCAGTGGTCAGAAAATGCTTGTATGTGGTTCACCATATAGGTAAAGGGACCGCATCCAGGCAAATCATGGACATTATCTCTGATTAGTCCTCAGTCAGTACAACAATACATTGGCATTATGGCTGGTCTGCTATGCCTCTATGCAGACATCTGCAGAAACTGTAAAGGCAATGTTAACACCCACAAAGGTCAGCCATGGACCTCAACACCTGTTCCATGCAGACAGCCTGTAATTAGTACTGCCCCACTGGTTATCAGTCAGGTTGCCCACAGGTGCCTGTGGCATGCCTTGATGGCAATGTTGTGTTCAGCCCTTCAACAGCCCCATATATGACAGTATAACTCTGTGCGCATTACCAGCACAAGAAGCCTGAATTGTATATGAGATAGCAAAAATACATGCTGTAGAGTCAGGTTTGGCTCCCAGAGGTTGCCATGGACTACATGTCCCAAACTTATCAAACAGCGGTTAAACAAGGTTAAACTATTTGGGCCATCTAAATTCCACTCTTCCAATTTTTCTCTTTATCTACTACTTCAGCTCAACTGGTGAACCTGGGAATATTGAGGCAATGTTACAACTGCCTCATGTCTTCTCCCACAAAACACAAATACATTCTCAACATAGGACTGGCAAGACCAGACAGGAGGAGAAGGTAACCACACACAATACATACCCAGTCACACCTGGTACCATCACAACTTCAAATCATACACATACTCACACACATGCAACACATAGACCACACAGTCAGAGTGTCAAACAGTCACAGAGAAGGGCACAGTAAGCGGCCTGTCAGGCGCTTCTCTGATTATGTAGCCCAGGCAGGTATGACCCTGACCTTGAGCAGTATCCTACCTTCACCTAGAATGATGCCACAATACAGTGATAAGATGATCAGCTTTGGCCCTTCTCAATATGGAGAACATCGATGTTCAAGGCCCTGGAGTTCATAAACTCAAATGCCATGGAACAACTAGTCACCATCCCCACAGAGGAGAAAACATTGATCTCATCTCTCTGTACATTGCCAATCAGCGAATCTTGACCAATGGATCCTTGGGCAGATAGCCTAGTATGAACCTATGAACCTATGAACCTATGAACCAGTACTATGCATATCCTCAGCAACTGCATCAAGGTTGAGTGGATGAAAAAAAACATCTGTCCCTGGGGTTCAACCTGTGTCCAGCAATGCCTGGAGCAACAGCCGCTGATGGATGATTCTGTTGGGGATAAAGTAATGGCTAGGCTTGTAAGGGACCCAGAGCCAATACTCTAGTAACCTCCTCTGTGTCTATGAACCTGCTAGCTGGCTGTGTCAAGGGGTATGCATGCAAGGTTACTCTGTCTGTCCCCATTGTCCCTCACACACTGTCATGCATATGCACCTAGGTAAACATGAACATATACAGCCATACCTTGGTGATTAAAATGTCTCTGTGTTTCCACTCTGCCATACTTGGCTTCAGTAATGGCAGCAGCTCCCCAACATACACACACACAGACACCTGGAAAAGAAACAGAATAATGTCTGTGAGGCAACAGTCAGTCAGCAGTACTAACAGCAATAAAGCATCATGGCACAAAGGTACATATACTTCGATGTGTGCTCATGACAATTGGCAGGAGACATCACCTTACACTGCATAACAGGAATACACTACACCCTGCCACTACCTGTACTATATTCACCCTGTGCATCAGACACATATTAGCATGTCCCTGCATCGATGGTATGGATAACAGGGATGTGGCACAGGCATCATAACCTGCACAGGGTGTGGTATGAGGTTGCCAAAGGCCTAGGCTAGGCCATACAGGTGACATCATGTGTGTGTGTGTCTAGAGATGGTGGTGTTCAACCGGGCCATGGAGAGGAGCTGTGTGTGTCAGGTGCTGACCTGCAAGTGATAGTGATGTGCAAGTGTGTGTTTGCACACATTCAAGCCATGTGCTAGCCCTACATGAGGATATGTTGCACAGCTGTGGACCATACATGGCAGGATAAACAGTTCAATGTCTCCAGCCATGGACATGGGAACTGGTTTTGCCAGGAGTGCCACTGGCACCACCATGCCCAATGCCAGATATGGTACAACTTCCTGATGGTGACTGCTGTCTACTGAGTCTGTGTCTCACAGTCTGTCTTCATGAAGAAGGTGCCAGACCTGTTTACCATAGACAGCAGCTTGCCTTTTGTAGGTAATGCTCATGAACAGGTGATGATGACCTGTGCACCAATCTGTGGCTCCCACTTGCTAAATGCATCCAAAACTGCCGGGTTGCCTTCCAATTAGCCAGTGGCATGGCAACACAGTGCTATAATTAAGGCATTCATGTGGGCCTTGCCCCTTTTCCTGCCCTGTGTGGAGGACATTATCAAGGTGTGTGAGCTACAGCCTCACAGAGGGTAGGTGGAAATAGTGTCCACTGTTTGGATTGATGTGTTATGTTCACAGTTTTGCATGCTATGTCTGGCCATTGCTAACAGACTTTCATATTCTGTAGCAGTGTACTGTGTAAATGTGTGTTGGGGTGAGTAAGGAGACAGGCAGATGTGAGTGCCATACATCCTTTTCTAACTGACTGTGCATGCTGCTACAGTTGATGCTGATCTATCAGCTGTGTATGTTTAGGTGGAGACTGCAACACATGTCCCTTAAAAACTGAACACCCCTCCAGCCCTTTACATTTGGCTGTTGTGTGGATACCCTGCTCTAGGTGTTGGGAGCAATGTTAGGTGTGTAGTAAGTAGCTGGACATTCTGTTGCATGTGTAACAGGCTACAGCTGCTGCATTCTGGCCAGTAGTCAGGCTAAGGAGTGTGAAGATATTGGGGGAGAGCAAGCTGTTACTGTCAGTGAGTGTGTGGTGATAGCTGTTGTGTCACAGCATGGCCTGGTTGAGAGTACCCACAACAGTCCATTTGTGGCATGTGCCTGTGGTGCATATGTTACTTAATAGTGCCATCCAGAGAGTATTAGGCAACATTTAGTACACATATTCATAATTGTGAAATGTGTCCCACCCTGCAGGCCTTTAACGTGCTACTGCCAGTGGCACTGACTACTGTAGCAGCAACCAGTTTTGATAGACATTGTAGGGCTCAATTAATCCTATGTTGTATTGACATGTATGCAGTTGTCATGCCACAGACTGGACTGTGGTCCAGGGCTTTGGGTGGTTAAGTATGACAGATGCTAGAAATGTAACAGATAGAGCTACTGAGTCATTATTATGGCAGCTGTATTTGTAAAACATATGTGCATGCTTACAGTATGTAACACAGGATTAGACTGGGTCTAGGATATTGCTGCCCCTGGTGGGGGTGTGGATAAGTTGATCCAGGGCATTGGAGTTTATGAATTCCAGAAAGCGTTGCACTAAGGAGTTGGTACATGAGTAGTTTTCCCAGTTAATGGTGAGGTAGTTGAAGTCACCCATTATTAGGTTGTTGGGTTGAACCCTAATATTTTCCAGTACATCAAGAAAAGAGGAGTGGGAATCCTGGGGCATGGTGGGGGATCTGTAGCAAGCTACAATTTGGATTGCAGTTTTGCCAGAGTTAGTTGCACTTGGATAACCTTGGATGCATTATGCTGAGCAACTAGCCTGGAGGTGTGGATATCCTTAATGAATATGGACACACCCCCACCTTTGGTGTTTCGGTCCAGGTTAGATGGCCAAAAAGTGTGGTATGAGTTATAGCCTGGTAGTGCAGGGGTGCTCTCTGGAGCCTTGAACCAGGTCTTAGTCACTGCACAGATATCAATGTTCTCCATTTTAAGGAGTGCCTCGAGTGAGTGCATTTTGAAATTTAGACTTCTAGCATTGAGTAGCATTACCCTCAGTTTTTGCTTGCCTGTTCCTGTTATGGTGGTTTTGCATAATAATAAGAATGATGCACAGCAATTCTCAAGAGCTTTAGTAGTTAAGTATAATTATGCTTCACAAGGAATTAAGGATTTAGTCAAAACAATTGGAAAATGTTAAAATTTAATACTGATATCGTGGAAAAAATAGGAGAAAACCCTAGGTTTGTATTTAAGATGGGTACTGACCTGAAAAAATTTTTGAAAGAAATAAGAATGGGATAAATTATACAAGAGAAAGTCGAACTAGAAAATGCATTAGATGTGGATATTGTAAATACATCTATGACAAAAAACAGACAATTTGTGGTAACAATATTCAGAGTGCAATATACTTCAAGGGGGTAATTGTAAGACTAGGGGTATAGTGTACCTGGCTCTATGTAAGAATTGCCCTAGTTTTTATGTAGGCAAATCTGAAAGAACAATGGGGAAACATTTTTATGAGCATATTTACAATATTAAGAAGAGAAATTTGAATAATGCTCTTTATAGGCATCTTTCTGTCCAGCCTACACACACAGGGTTTTTGTTTGGAATTTTGGAGCAGGGATTAATGGATCTTAGGGGGTGGGGGTGATTGGGAGAATTGGCTTAGCTGTAGGGAAACCTACTGATAGGTCAAATTGAATGTCACCCCCCCCCCCACAAAGTGATCATATTTCCATTAAACCATATGTTAAGAATAAAGGTATTAAATTGTAGAGCTGAAATACATTTTAGAATTTGGTGAACACTTAATATGACACTGCTTCTTTATCTTTGTTATTTCCTTATTTTCTCCAATTTTCCATTTGAAGTTCAACATGATTTTATTATTACAACATTTTAGAACTATGTCTATATGATTTGATATGATTTTATTTTGGAATTCAGAGGTTTAAAAATGTCTAGAGTGTACAAGTTCATTGTTCATGTGAAAGACTATATCTTTAAGAAAGTTTGGCGCCTTATTTGGAAATTAGGTATTTAAATGACTGTTACTGTGATTAGTTTTATTCACTTGATAAAGTCCTGCATTGTGGCAAGGTGAAAGCACTTGTGTTCAAGCTAGTAAGATTATTGTTTTGTCGAGCTAGTTTTGGTGTGCCCTAACTGTCTATTTTTTTATCAGTTGTTTTTGTCTTTGCGATTATTTTCCATTATTCTGAGTTAGTTATTTTTGGTATCAGGCATTCTGATTCATGGCTGCATTGCATTTGAAGGATGGAGTAGTTCCTTTGAGCCATGTAGAAGAAGGAGTGGCGCATTTGGACCCCTTAAGTTTGAAATCCTCACAACGTGACATATTTGCAGCTTTTTTCCATTTGAGTACTGAGGTTAGAAATCTAAATGGAGACCTTTCATGCCTGGAGGATTATCTTACGCAGATGAACTGTTAATTTTCTTGTGGGCCAGGTAATTCAGTGAAATCCAATTGGGTTGTTTCACAGAGGAAAGGAGGCATGGAGGAACCAGCAAGGGCTTGCTTCGAGAGTTTGTTTCATTTACTCAGTTTGGCTTGGAAAACCAACCATTATTTTCAGGGGCTCCTAAAGTTGGTTCAAACAATGAGATGAGAAGGACAAGCCCTAATGCATCCAAAATGGTTGAAATCAATTCACTCAACACGGACTGTGGACATCCACACCTTTAAAACCGAGGTACTGTTGGCGTTTCTGCCCCTTTAGTTAATGAGTCCATTTCAAAACAAACAGTTCCTTTTGATTCATGCAACTTAAATGATTGGGCCCATTTTTTTTAACAATAAAGGAAATGTTTTATTGAACAGTCAAAACTCAGGAGAACTGTTATACACCAAGAGCGCTCTGTCACTATGGTGTCTCTGAAAGCAGGAATAAGAGACTTGGAGGACAAACTATTTAAAATAAAAAATGTTAACTTGTATATTTTGTACTTGGAAGAAGGTTTGAATAAATGTATAGTCCCACAGGGACTGCATGTATGTAAATACCTGGAAGGACTTTTGTATGATAGTGCAATGATTCAAGAATTTAACCATATTTTTGACAAATGTGGTTTAAGAATTATGGCTATGATGCTAAGATTTGCTAAAAAAAAGTTGAATTTCTATTGGGGGAAGCAGAAAAGTTAAATAGCACTATTAAAATGATTTATTGTTTGAATTTCATAAAGATGGGTATGAACACTGTTTTTTGTGTGTAGATAGAAAATGTGAGGAAATTATTTTAAGGAAACAAAAGAAATTAACAAGAGATTTGAAGCTGTATAAAGACAACAGGGCCTATGTTTTTGAAGGATGATTTACTACGATAAGTGTTTATGAGACAATAAAAGGTCATAATTATGATGTTGACATCACCAAGCAGAACAACAACTCAGGTGGGGAAATAATTAATGTTACTGACAACATGGAAACTTTAGAAAGGATTGAGGACAATAACCCAGAGGCTACTGAACACACTGGACCTAAAACTCCCAACTCCTTGGACCCTAAGTTTGTTTGGATTTTATGGAACACTCCGATGGGGGGGGGGTGAAGGAGATGTGAATGATCAGGATTTTTCAACAGGCAGGGGAAAAGAGAGTAATCAGTCCAAGACAAAAAAGAAGGGGAAGGTATAGTCATTGGTGATGATCGAGTGACTTTAACATTTAATATCTTTAAGATTTTTAATTTAAGTAGAATAGAGATTAAAATAGAACATGTTCTGCTTTTTGAAAAAGGTTTTAAATTTGTTCCCTTGGCCAGGTTTGATGTTTTTGATGCCCTCCTAGAACTGAAATTATTTACTAGAAAATTTAATCTAGCCCTGCTATTTGACCAGCAAATTACTAGGTTGGAAACCCGTATTAAACAAATGAGCACATACAATCCACGTCTACACCCTGAACTACAGGTTTTTGAAGCAGTGTGTGCATCAAACATTTACGCTCTTACTATGGACAAAAAATACAAGAGGAAGTATGGTAACAAGTATAACTTGACTAAAAAAGAAAAGGAGGCACTAGATGAGTTGTCAAATAAAGAGATATGTGTTATGAAACCAGATAAGGGGGTGGTATGGGTCTGGTTGATGCCATTGACTATTCAAGCAAAATGTTAGATATTATGAACAACACTACTGTTTATGTTCCAGTCTCTATTAATGAGGTCAACATTTCCTACAGGAAGGTGAACCTAGCTATAGAAGAATTTTTACTGGAAAATAGGCTGGAAAATAGGCTCAATCAGAGAGTAGGTGGGGTTTTACAAATTGAGAAACCAAGATTAGCTTTTTTTTTGGTATTCCCAAGATTCATAAGAGTACCACCAACCCACCTTATAGAACCAATTGTATCAGAAGAATGTTCTAAGACATACTCAGTAGCTGCATTTTTAGATTGTTCACTTAAACACATTGTGGGGGATTACCCACATTTAAAAAAGGACTCTTAGGATTTTCTGCACAGTTTGACCCCTGAGATTTTTAAAGGAAAAAATTATTTTTTAACAATTGATGTCAATTTATTTTCATGTATTCCCACTGAGGAAGGACTGGACCTCTTTAATAAAATTTTAAATGACAAGAGCATCTCATTAGGTTTGGATGTGAACCTATATGTTGAGCTTATGAGAATGGTGTTAGAAAACAACTTTGTTTATTTTGAGGGGGAGATCTTAAAGCAGATAAAAGGATTGGCTATGGGGGCAGCTTGTGTCCCCATATATGCATATCTAGTACTTTTAAAATGGGACATTTCATATATATTTAAAAAGTGAATTTTGGAGATATATTAAATTATATAGAAGATTTTTGGGTGGCATATTTGTGGTATGGGATGGACCTGAACATATTGTGGGTAACTTCATAGCTTATTTGAGCACCACTACAAACTTTTTAAGATTTACCCATAAATATGATAAGTCTGGGATTGACTACTTGGATGTGAGAGTGGACATAATGGAAGGTTGGTTAAAATCTAAGATCCACAGGAAGTCCACTTTTAGCAATTCCTACCTCCCCTTTTCCAGTGTGCATCCTTGGAGACAAAGGAAATGTATTGTAAAAGGCCGGATGGTCAGGGCAGCTAGGATGACCTCACAAATAAGTTATTTCTTGAAATAAATTTAATTTACTTCAAAATTATTTATTTAGTGTGGTTACCTTGTTAATTTAATAGATGAAGTAGTACTAGACATCACTAATGGGTGGTGAGTTTAATATGTGCCCTTACTAGATGACAGAAAACAGGTCTTTTTACATAATAATAAGAATGATGAGCAATTCTCAAGAGCTTTAGTAGTTGAGTATAATTATGCTTCACAAGGAATTAAGGATTTAGTCAAAACAATTGGAAAATGTTAAAATTTAATACTGATATTGTAGAAAAATAAGAGAAAACCCTACGTTTGTATTTAAGATGGGAACTAACCTGAAAAGAGTTTTTGAAAGAAATAGGAATGGGATAAATTATACAAGATAAAGTGGAACTAGAAAATTTGGTAGATGTGGATATTGTAAATATATTTATGACAAAGGACAGACAATTTTGGATAACAATATTCAGAGTGCAATATACTTCAAGAGGGGTAAGTGTAAGACTAGAAGTATAGTGTACCTAGCTCTATGTAAGGATTTCCCTAGTGTATATATAGGCAAATCTGAAAGAACAATGGGGAAATTTATTTGTGAGCATATTTACAGTATTAAGAAGAGAAATTTGAATACTTGTCTTTATAGACATCTTTCTGTGCAGCCTACACACACACAGTTTTTGTTTGGGTTTTGGAGCAGATATTAATAGATTCTAGGGGGGTGATTAGGAGAATTGGCTTAGTTGTAGGGAAACCTACTGGCAGGTCAAATTGAATGCCATGACCCCCCCAACCCTAAATGATCATATTTCCATTAAACCATACCGTAAAAAGAAAACTTGTAAACTGTAGAGCTGAAATACATTTTAGAATATGGTGAACACTTAATATGACACTGCTTCTTTATCTTTATTTCCTTATTTTCTCCAATTTTCCATTTGAAGTTCAACATGATTTTATTATTACAACATTTTAGAACTATGTCTATATGATTTGATATGATTTTATTTTGGAATTCAGAGGTTTAAATGTCTAGAGTATACAAGTTTATTGTTCATGTGAAAGAATGTACCTTTAAGAAAGTTTGGCACCTTATTTGGAAATTGGGTATTTAAATGACTGTGTCTGTGTTTAGTTTTATTCACTTGATAAAGTCTTGTATTGTGGCAGCGATAGTCCTTGTGTTCAAGCTAATAAAATTATTTTGTCAAACCACTTTTGGTGTGCCCGAACCTCTTTTTTTATCAGTTGTTTTTGTCTTTGTGGTTATTTTCTGTTATTCTGAGAAAGTGTATTGGTTAGTCATGAACAGAATATAACAATAGAATTGAAAAATTGCATGGCAAACAGGACACATGCATAAATGCTATAACAGTCTTTATTGGATCAGCATGCTAGTAACAGTTATGGCAGCAGGCCAACAATGGTGGAATTTCAACAAGGTATGTTAGTACTCAACCATTGAAATATATGAACAATAATAGAACACAAGTCCCGACATTAGGTTTTGAGAACAACATACCTGTAGTATATGAATAATATTTAGCGATGAAGATAAGGGGTGGTGGAGAAAAACAGTCTATTAACAAGTGTATAGGATATATTTTTCACAACAATACTGTTCAATGCTCTACAGGTCTGCCCTTACTTTACATCTATCTCACTTGGTTACCTGTCTCCTATATCTTTGTAGCATATACATACCTGTTAAGCTGTCAACCTGGAATGGTACAGAGCAAACTCTAGGTACATGAATAGAGGGACTTGTATGTGTCAGTGTTACATATATGACTAACAGGGTGTACCCTGCACTAATGTTGTGTGAGTGTGCTACTGGCATACTTCAACTGGATTTATATGTCTATCCAAGATTATCGGCAACAGTGATCACTAGCTGCGACAGCGTGTCACTTGAGAGACATGTATCGGGAAGAGTGCATGATGAATATACCTATTCTGCTGTAGTTTGTAGGCATGGAGTTGAACACTGGAACATTTGTACACAGTTTATTTGTATACCCTCCATACACCTACTACAAAATTTCCTTACCCGTAAGCCCTGTGGAGAAAATATCTGTTAACACTCCTGAATGTTTCTACAAAAAGGATTCCTTGCGTATAACTATAAAAACACATCTTAGTACCAGTCTCTGGATTCAAACAGTGGTCTGTGTGTGCAAAAAAATAAACAATATATATATATTTCTTATCAGATTGAGCTAATGGGGAACTGCTGTCTGCTACTTGACTGATTTGTACCTAAAGCTCACTTGGTTACACAGGAAACGTATTGTAAAAGGCCTGATGGTCAGGGTAGCTAGGATGACCTCACAAATACGTTATTTCTTGAAATAAATTTAATTTACTTCAAAATTATTTATTTAGTGTGGTTACCTTGTTAATTTAATAGATGAAGTAGTACTAGACATCACTAATGGGTGGTGAGTTTAATATGTGCCCTTACTAGATGACAGAAAACAGGTCTTTTTACATAATAATAAAAATGATGAGCAATTCTCAAGAGCTTTAGTAGTTGAGTATAATTATGCTTCACAAGGAATTAAGGATTTAGTCAAAACAATTGGAAAATGTTAAAATTTAATACTGATATTGTAGAAAAATAAGAGAAAACCCTACGTTTGTATTTAAGATGGGAACTAACCTGAAAAGAGTTTTTGAAAGAAATAGGAATGGGATAAATTATACAAGATAAAGTGGAACTAGAAAATTTGGTAGATGTGGATATTGTAAATATATTTATGACAAAGGACAGACAATTTTGGATAACAATATTCAGAGTGCAATATACTTCAAGAGGGGTAAGTGTAAGACTAGAAGTATAGTGTACCTAGCTCTATGTAAGGATTTCCCTAGTGTATATATAGGCAAATCTGAAAGAACAATGGGGAAATTTATTTGTGAGCATATTTACAGTATTAAGAAGAGAAATTTGAATACTTGTCTTTATAGACATCTTTCTGTGCAGCCTACACACACACAGTTTTTGTTTGGGTTTTGGAGCAGATATTAATAGATTCTAGGGGGGTGATTAGGAGAATTGGCTTAGTTGTAGGGAAACCTACTGGCAGGTCAAATTGAATGCCATGACCTCCAACCCTAAATGATCATATTTCCATTAAACCATACCGTAAAAAGAAAACTTGTAAACTGTAGAGCTGAAATACATTTTAGAATATGGTGAACACTTAATATGACACTGCTTCTTTATCTTTATTTCCTTATTTTCTCCAATTTTCCATTTGAAGTTCAACATGATTTTATTATTACAACATTTTAGAACTATGTCTATATGATTTGATATGATTTTATTTTGGAATTCAGAGGTTTAAATGTCTAGAGTATACAAGTTTATTGTTCATGTGAAAGAATGTACCTTTAAGAAAGTTTGGTACCTTATTTGGAAATTGGGTATTTAAATGACTGTGTCTGTGTTTAGTTTTATTCACTTGATAAAGTCTTGTATTGTGGCAGGGCGATAGTCCTTGTGTTCAAGCTAATAAAATTATTTTGTCAAACCACTTTTGGTGTGCCCGAACCTCTTTTTTTATCAGTTGTTTTTGTCTTTGTGGTTATTTTCTGTTATTCTGAGAAAGTGTATTGGTTAGTCATGAACAGAATATAACAATAGAATTGAAAAAATTGCATGGCAAACAGGACACATGCATAAATGCTATAACAGTCTTTATTGGATCAGCATGCTAGTAACAGTTATGGCAGCAGGCCAACAATGGTGGAATTTCAACAAGGTATGTTAGTACTCAACCATTGAAATATATGAACAATAATAGAACACAAGTCCCGACATTAGGTTTTGAGAACAACATACCTGTAGTATATGAATAATATTTAGCGATGAAGATAAGGGGTGGTGGAGAGAAAAACAGTCTATTAACAAGTGTATAGGATATATTTTTCACAACAATACTGTTCAATGCTCTACAGGTCTGCCCTTACTTTACATCTATCTCACTTGGTTACCTGTCTCCTATATCTTTTGTAGCATATACATACCTGTTAAGCTGTCAACCTGGAATGGTACAGAGCAAACTCTAGGTACATGAATAGAGGGGACTTGTATGTGTCAGTGTTACATATATGACTAACAGGGTGTACCCTGCACTAATGTTGTGTGAGTGTGCTACTGGCATACTTCAACTGGATTTATATGTCTATCCAAGATTATCGGCAACAGTGATCACTAGCTGCGACAGCGTGTCACTTGAGAGACATGTATCGGGAAGAGTGCATGATGAATATACCTATTCTGCTGTAGTTTGTAGGCATGGAGTTGAACACTGGAACATTTGTACACAGTTTATTTGTATACCCTCCATACACCTACTACAAAATTTCCTTACCCGTAAGCCCTGTGGAGAAAATATCTGTTAACACTCCTGAATGTTTCTACAAAAAGGATTCCTTGCGTATAACTATAAAAACACATCTTAGTACCAGTCTCTGGATTCAAACAGTGGTCTGTGTGTGCAAAAAATAAACAATATATATATATTTCTTATCAGATTGAGCTAATGGGGAACTGCTGTCTGCTACTTGACTGATTTGTACCTAAAGCTCACTTGGTTACACAGTCTGACCTTCTGATATAAGTGGAGTGTCACAGAAAATTGCACTGACAGTTGAACATACATGCCTGAGATTCATGCTTGATAGATAGTGTACTGTGTATTAATACTTTGAATGCAGTTATACAAATTTAACCCCTAGTGGATGTGAATATGTGTGATCTGTACAGACCATAGCAAGCTGCTGGGTTGCATACCCAACCTGTATACATTTGGACATCATATATTTGCAGTCTCCACCTATTACACTCTCATACTTGCCTGCATCAGCATACCTACATTCAGGACTACATACAGCTGAAATTAAAAGGTTAATGCAAGACAATGCTGCAGGGAACACACTATAATACATTATACATTACTATTCAAGGTTCAGATCTTAGTGCAGAATATATATCAAATTTCATTGTATCTTGTTTTACAGCTCCACAATCTACAGTTTTGCATAACAGCTGGTTATCAGACAAACCTCAGTGAATTCATGCTCTTATAGCCATATTTGCTGTGAAGCACCTGTACACTTGTATTTCTTCAACAACAGACCAGATTAAACACAACAGTCTGTGGGAATAACTTGTATTGTGGGTAACATGACGCAGTGGTTTATTACATTCAAAATTCTAAATTCAGTTGTACTGCATATTCTGTAGATGATGAATGAGTGCCATTTATTACCTTCACAGTAGCAATCACAGTGTACTTTATTAACATATTCATTCCTACACAGTTTTAGTACAGTATTGGCTTTCTTTCATCAATAGTAGCTTGTTTGCTGCACAGTACCTGGCATTATATCAATGCTGGCCTAACAACACATTTATTCAGTACACTTAGAACACACTATACCTAATTGCAGTAGAAATTATACTTTCCTATTTATTGTGCTATATCATGCAAGCTAGATCTGTACTCACCACACTGTTGGTGCAGCCGCGACAGACATCCAATGTGGACCTCAATGCTACATGCCCTCTCCTCTGCAGCTGTGGGGGGAAAGCACACCCTTATGCATACCTGTCTATCAGATATTCCTACTACAATTTGATAAAGCTGCACTTTATATACTTACAAACATCTGAGGCATTCTGGGCCTGATAATCTTAGATCCATTGGGCCAAGAGTGCCCCCTTTCTCTGTTTCAAGTTGTCATAATGATGACAAACCTGCTCACCAGTGCGAGGCATGCCAGTGGCATTAGTGAACTCATGTGCCAGATGGTCCCATGCCTCAGGCTTGTATTTTGAGCCTTGGTAGTGGACCTGCAGCAGTCTGTCATCATGGTTCTTCATGAGGAGTCCAGCCATGACCCTGGACTCAAACATGCCCCAGCACTACACCTGAAAGTGTGCTCCCTCTCCTGCACCTGCCATAGTCCCTACAGGGATCAAACTCTAACAGGTTCTGCCTGAATTCCCACCTGTATGATTTAAATAAGGCCATATTCCCACCATTTGCCAACACTGGACCATTTTCAAAAATGCTGAGCACAGCTCAGCAGTGCACAAACCTGCTAAGCTGAGTTGAGCAGTACTTAAAGTGGCAAATGCTTAGCAGTGCTTAGCAGTGCACAAATCTGCTAAACTGAGCTCAGGAGTGCTTAGAATGGGACTGTTTACCAATGCTCAAACCCGATGAGCACAGCTAAACATAGCTTAGTATTGCTTGGACAGGTTCTAGTTAAGCATTGCTTAGCTTGGCTTAGCAGTGCTTAGCAAAACCGAGCTAAGGGCAAACAAAATGTTTTCATTAAAAACAAAAAAATAAGAATTGGATATTAATTACATGACCTCCCACTATGTGGTTTCATTACGTTACCTTGGGCTGTGACTGTGCTGTATTGACACTTGTGTCTAAATGGTGGTTCTCACTTCATATCTCTACTGACGCTGGCATTCTGGACCAGCTGCACTACCCTGATTAACAAATATCAATAACTACTCCAATAAATAAAATAAAGCATAATATATGCAAATGCTTTCCCATGTAAAAACTGAATGGCCTGTCTTGGTTTTCAAACTGTGCACCTACTGCACACAAAGCCTTGACTTTAAACACTTAACTAACTTGACTGCGAAGAGTTCAGCTATACATTTCTATATAGCTTCTCAATATGTTTAAGCAATGCTGAGCAAAGCTCCATGCCACACAAACCCACTTGGCTATGCCTACATTTTGCAGTAAAGTAATAACAAAAAATAATTATTAATTAAAACACACAAAACTTCTAAATTATTAAATAAGTGTCTGTGGACACTTTCTTTACTGTTTTAGTGCCATGTGGCACTTTCACAATGCAGGGGGTGTATTACGGATACTGTAACACACCCCCTACATGACATTCACTTCACATTCTTCATTTAAGTGTCCAAGGACACTTTCTTTATTGTAAAGTGCCATATGGCACTTTGAGAGTTCAGGGGGCATGTTGCAGATCTGCAAGTACTGTAACACACCCCGTTAGCACTGATTCAGTATCCATGTACACAGCTCCCCCTCAGTAGTGCACCTTCATTAATATGCAAGGTATGCTGCCGAGAGGGAGATGCTGACACAGACATCATTCATTATGTGTAGGAATAACACTATTCCTACATGGAGTTTATTAAATTTTGGGGATTGTGATTTCATAATTGCTTCCTATGTTACACATTCTGTGTATTTGTCCTTCCTGTTAAAGAGGAAGTGCTGAATAACTGAGTTTCCAAGTGCTGATGTATAAGTCTTAATTCAGATTTTTATAAAACAAATTATGACTAAAGAAGTTACACATCTGACTTGTAATATGATGAGCATTTGGGCTGCCTTGTAATGTGAATTTGTAATGCCACATGATCCATTTATGATAAATGAGGCTGAGTACAACCCACAAGTAGAGATCCTTCACACAATTTAAGATAAATAAAATATGAATGGGCACACACTTCAGATATTTGCAAGCAAAGTGCTGCTTGCAACACAGATAGTGGGAACTGGAAAAAAGGGCAGGATCCCTGTTTTGCTATATTTTGTTTTTTTAAAACCTAATGGTACTCATGTTGTTTCGGAACTTGATTTTGTCAGAATCCTGCTAACACTACAAACCCTATGAAATTATTAAAAGGAAAGTGAAAAGAGACATAATCCATGCAGATGGTTAATAATTCCTTCTTGGTTATCAGTGTTTCACATCGTGAACTGCTTTAATGTTGTACTGGTCAGCTGTTGTCCTTTAAAATGCATTATGGATTTTATTTCTGATCTTTGTTTCTTTTATTGCTTAATTTTGTAACTGTTTCTTAGTATAAAACAAATTGCAGATTTCTCATAACAAGGAGCCATATTATTTACAACTCATCGATATTCAGAACCTAAAATATCACCAGCAACCTGTCATAGTGGGTTGACTCAGAGAAGATCGAGAAGGTGAGTGTTGATTTTTCCTGACTGTCTTCCTCATTTCTGTTTTTTGTGCTGTCTCAGAGTTGGTATACATACATAGATCTATTTTACATTATCAACTTTTAAAAAGTCAACTTTCATGTGATCTAATCCATATGATAGTTTAAAATGCTGAAAAAAATGTAATGATATTGCAGTACAGTGGGGATCAGGGAATGTCCCCTCTTCCCCACTGTAGTGCAATCTCTGAATTGGTATATGTAATTAGGAGGATATGGGTATGGGAGGGATTTCCTGTCTGTAGAAACACTATTAGTACTATATTGCGGATGCTCAACTTTTTAAACAGGTGATCGCATGTATTCAATTATGTGACATTCAACTTTTTAACGTGTGTGTGTGTGTGTGTGTGTGTGTGTGTGTGTGTGTGTGTGTGTGTGTGTGTGTGTGTGTGTGTGTATATATCTATAGCTATATATATCTATATATATATATATAGAGAGAGAGAGATGTGTGTGTGTGTGTGTGTGTGTGTGTGTGTGTGTGTGTGTGTGTGTGTGTGTGTGCGTGTGTGCGTGTGTGCATGTGTGTGTTTGTGTGTGTGTGCACATGTGTGTGCATTATCTGTCTGTTAATGGTACTGTTAATACTGGAGGCCCCCAAGTTTCTGTTTTAGGTCCCCTACTATTTTTTATTCATCAACAACATTATCGAAAACTTACCAGATGTCAATCTTACTCCTTAAATAGATGATATACCTTAACTTGAAGCAACAAAAGTTCCACCAGCCTGTAAGCTCAGCTTTAACAACCCTTCTCTTATCTTTGTCAATGGTCAAAAGAAAATAATCTGTTTTTTTTCACAAAAATACAGTGTTACGCTCTTCTCCTCTTCCCATAAACTTCCACATCTTCTCAGTGTTAATAGCTTTGTCAATCATAACAATACCATTCCCCACATTACAGAGTACAAATATTTAGATTGACTCCTTCATCCATCCCTAATGTTTATAGCCCACACAGACAATGTCATTAACACACACCTAAAAATCTGCTATAGAATCTCTCATCTACAATCTCCTATGGCCCATAAAGCACTGGTGAAGAATATGGTCTCCCTGTACTCCCTTTCTCTATACCTATAACACTCAAAGATTGCAAGTCACAGAAAATAAAACTGCATTGCTTGTTAACTCTTGTACACTCCACTCAACTTACCGAGAGAACTAATCTGGCTTCCCTTCATATAACCGAAAGAGCTATTTTCTACTCTGCACTTTAGTATATATAGTTTGAAAAAGGATATTATTTTCCAGTTTAAAAAGGCAACTTCCAAGTAGACAAACTTCATACTTATTTATTCATTCATAGGTCCATTGGTGAATTTTATGCTAACTGCTCTGAAGGGCCATTTTATGCCTAATCATGTTATCTTGTTATGTGTTTAAATTACTCTTATCATGATTTTTATTCCTATTCTTCCCATTTGTGAATTAATGTTTCTGGGGTCATTCTGTTGAGTGCTGTAAGGGGACCGTACTACAGTACTACAGTATTTATTCATTGCTTCAGTCCATTAGTAACACAGGATCAATCCTGGGATACATTTTCTTATTTCTATCCATTTATCTAAATTATATTTGAATAGAGATAGCGATGAACTTTGCTTTACATGAATAGGGAGGTTGTTTCAGAGTAGTGGTGTCCTCTTGAATATGTACCTGTCCCTCCAAAAAATTCAGCTTATGTTGCAGAAGAGGTTGAGGTCTCTGCATTCTGATACCATATGGCTTGGAGATGTGCAGTAGGTCCATTAGTACTGGGTTATAGGATGCCTTATTGCCTGGGCACAGGCCACATCTTAATAGCCTATAAGGGCATAATGGTAATGCTTTGACGATGTCTATGTAGGTAATGTGGTTTAGTGTCTGTATTCTCTTTATGAGGAACCTCTTTGGGTGTTCCAGTTGTTGCATATGTCTGGACTGGTATATACCACAGAGGGGAATTATATTCAATGATTGTCCTGATGATAACTGAGTACAATGGGCCGAGGACATGTCAGATATCCCTCTGCTTATAAGGTGAGCAAAGGACTTATTCACAACAGTAGACACGTTGGTTGAATACTAGGTCACTACCAATGTATTTTCACAAATCTCTAGGGGTGTATTATCACTGCGGTAGTTCCCAGGAACAATCAGTTTTACAAAGAATACAGCAATGCTTATCATCTTTAGTCCTTTACTCTGACACAAGCTATTTTTTTGGGACAAGTCCTCCTGGAGGATGGTGAGTCTTTTGGAGTTCGGTGACTGCTCCCAGCTTGCACTCATCCACAAATGTGGTCAACCAAATACTCGAGTTTTTGATTTTCTGAGAAGTAGTTGCCAAACAGGAGTGATCCCGGGACTGAGACCTATAGGACTCCACTGGTGACTCCAGTGGTGACTGGTCTTTTTTTTTTTTTTTTTGAGGTAGCTTCCCCAGTCTTGACTGCCTGTG
>NC_056727.1:346908767-347018767 GCF_019279795.1 Protopterus annectens
ATGTCGGATTTGGAATCCACTATTTTCACAGTGTGGGTTCTGTCCGTGAGTCAGTTGGCAACCCATCTTGTGACATAAGGATTTATACCTAGTTTAGTAAGCTTATCTATAATTCCAGAGTGGGGGATGGTGTCAAAAGCCTTGGCGAGATCTAGATAAGCTGTGTGAACCATTTTACCCTCATCTATGACTTTGGTGACTGCTTCAAAGAAGTCAATCAGGTTTAGGAGACATGATCTGCCTTTTACAAATCCAAACTGGGTAGGGTCCAGAGTTTGGAGATTGCCATTGTCTTTGTTTATGAGTTCCACAATGATACGTTCCATGGCCTTGCAGACCAGTCTTGTCAGGCTAATGGGGCAGTAGTTCCCGGGGTCCGTCATGGCTCCCCCTTTGTGGAGTGGGATAACCGTCATGGTGCACCATTCAGTGGGTACAAAGCCTGAGGTGAGGCTATGATTGAACATGGTACTTAGGTGGGGTGCCAGTTCATTCTGTAGTTCATGTAGAACGCAGCCTGGGATATTGTCAGGTCCCATGGATGCTGTGTTCTTGGCTTTGGAGAGTGTGTTTTTTACCTGTGCAGCCGTGATTATAGGAACTTTGCATTCTTCCGGTATAGAGATGGACCCTCTAGGGGGTGAGAGGGGGGTAAAGTTAGCACTGAACCTATCTGCTAGGATGTTGGCAACATCATTTGGTTCTGTATATTTAGTGCCATTGTGCTGTAACTCAGAGCAGATCTGAGTGTCCCCATTTAGATTCTTGACATAGCTATAGAATGCTTTGTGGTTGTCTTTAGAGTCAGTGACAATTTTGTTTTCATAACTAGCTTTGGAGGATTTTATGAGGGATCTCAGCTTCTTACTGAGGATGACCAGGGAGTTCCTCCAGTCATGGAATTTTAGTCTTTTTTGCAACAGTTTCTTTCTTCTGTTGTAGAGTTTGTTTATGGCAGAGGACCACCAGATTGGCTTCCTTTTTTGGAGGATAACATCTTGGTTCTATTAGGGATAGCATGATCCATGCACTCGTGTAAGTGCTTATAAAGTGCATTTGTGTAGGATTCAGCAGTCATACCTCTATTGTCCGTCTGCATGGGTGTCATGAAGTTTGCCACTTCTGTCTTAAGAAGTGTGAAGTTGGCTTTGGAGAAGTTTTTACAATGGTTTCCCTAATTGGGGGTGGGGGTGGGATGTGGATGTCTAGGCTGATTAGCTTGTGGTCGGATCTGACCAACGAGGAATTGACCTCTGGTGTGGAACACTGGTTTCCCATGTTGGTAATGACCAGGTCTAGGATATTGCTGCCCCTGGTGGGGGTGTAAATAAGTTGATCCAAGGTGTTGGAATTTATGAATTCTAGAAAACGTTGAGCAAAAGAGTTGGTACATGAGTAGTTTTCCCAGTTAATGGTGGGGTAGTTGAAATCACCCATTATTAGGGTGTTGAGTTGTACCCTAATACTTTCCAGTGTATCAAGAAATGAGGAGTGTGAATCCTGGGGTATGGTGGGGGGTCTGTAGCAAGCTACAATTTAGGTTGCAGTCTTGCCCAGAGTTAGTTGCACTTGGATAATCTCGGATGCATTATGCTGTGCAACTAGCCTGAAGGTGTGGATATCCTTAATGAATATGGACACGCCTCTGCCTTTAGTGCTTTGTTCTGGGTTAGATGGCCGAAAGGTGTGGTATGAATTGTAGCCTGGTAATGCAGGGGTGCTCTCTGGAGCTTTGAACCAGGTCTCTGTCACTGCACAGATGTCAATGTTCTCCATTTTAAGGAGTGCCTTGAGTGAGTGCATTTTGAGGTTTAGACTTCTAGCATTGAGTACCATTACCCTCAGATTTTGCTTGCTTGTACCTGTTATGGTGGTGAATTTGTCATTTGAACCTTGCCTAAAAAAGGCACTATAGGGGTGACAAGAGCCTTAGCCTATATCTGGAATCCTAAGGGCGACAGGTGCAGGCCATCTCTGGCAAAGCATCGTGGTGTGTTGATCATGTCGTCCCAGGCAGACAAATACTGGATCCACTTAGAATTACACCAGAAGCTTAGCCAATTGTTGAAGTCAATCATGTTGTCCTTGTACTGTGGTATAATTCTGGGTGATGGCAGGATGCTACTCAGGGCTAGGGTCATACCTGCCTGGGATACAAGATCAGAGAGCTCCTCTATGTCTCTTTTCATGTAGTCCAGGGAGGTATGTCTCAGGTCATTCACACCAACATGGACAATGACAGTGTCATATTTGTACTTATTAAATGATATTATATGATAATGCTGAAGGGCGGCCACGGTGGTGCAGTGGTTAGCATTGCCGCCTCACAAAAAGAGGAGGTCCGTTCATCCTTGGCTGGGGGGGGTGCCTTGTGTCTGCATGCATGGCCTTCCTGTTGCGGGTTTTCCTCCGCCGGGTGCTCTCTTCCATCCCCCCCCAAGACATGCAGCAGCAGCAGGTGGAACTAAATCTAAATTGGCCCTGTGTGTGCATGTAAGTATGCCTGTGGGGGGTTTGGCTGGCGCCGGGCACAGTACAGTAAAACTCCACTGTGCATGTCAACAAGGGGTGCGTGGTGCTGTGGCTGTGGACCCCGAAAAAGAAGAAAAAAAGAAGAGAGATGATAATGCTGAACTTTTAACTGTTAGACCTGTAGAGTCTGCTTTCTGTCACTGTATTCTTATTAAACTAATTAAATGTAATATTGTAGAAGGAAAAAAATATAAGGCCTACTGGACTTAGTGAACTCAATTAAATTAGTCAAATTACAGTATGTTTTTAAGCATAAAACATCTGAGTCTATATCATATTGTCGAATTGCATTTCAGTGAGCGCCTGTTTGTTGAACAACTAAAGATCAAATGTCTAATCATTGAATGAACATTTTCAGCAAAAAGATTCCTAGGGCAAGGAGACAGTTTGCCACTATCTAGAATTTGCCCTTTTCCCCACAATACTGCAATCTCAGAGTTGGTATATTTAGTTAAGGGGTATGTGAGAGGGGCATGCCCCCCACATTGGGATATGTGAGGGGTGTAGCACTCCACCTGCATTGGTTTTGCTGTATGGTTTTGCTAGCAATCACTAAGGAAGATTATTGTCGCTTTGCCCTAGGTAAGTTTTCACTTAAAAGTTCATTTGCTGAATAGGTTATACAATTATTAGTTGTTCAATGAAGAGGCATTGTCTGAAATGTGATTCGACAATATGATATAGACTCAAAACATCCAGCAAGGACAAACTTAAGACAATATGTGCACATGGAGATTAAAGGGAGCATATTATAACAGAGGGAGAAATATACCCCCGGATTCACTAATCCTCCGTGTAAGACTTAATATGTCTTACTTGGAGGCTGCAGTTGAATGGTTTGACGTCAGCATGCCATGAATATGCATGAGGGCATGCTGACTCAACCGTAGGTCTTACACGGATCGTGTAAGAAAGCAGGGGGCATGTCCGACTGCCGAGCAGTCTAAATGTCCATGCCCCTGCAAGTGTTTTAAAACTAAACAAAGCACACACACACAAGAGTGAGTCCGCTCAAATGTCCTTGCACCCAACACCATACTCCCTGATATTGTAAACCCCTATCACAGTTCTAAAACGCAAAACATTAAATATATTTTTTTTAAATCCCCAAAATAGCTGCCTGTATTTGCGCATGTGTACGCAGGTGTGCCCATTGCTTAGCTAGAGTTAGCAATTCTGACATGGAAGAGCATAAGAAAGAATGTTAATACAAATCACACCAAATAGCGGTAGCGTAATGGTAGAGCGTTCACACAAAGAAGAAGCATTCATGGTTCGAGTCCCACCACTCCCTTTCATATTTATTTTTTAAATCAGTATATGAAATAATACCTGACAAATATGTTTAAACATTACCAAAAAGCAGTGAAATGGCCAATGCATCAGTGAACAAAATAAATATTTTAAAGGATCCTGATATAAAATTGCCTGCAGTTAAGCAGCGCTTCACCCAGCACAACAGAGTTACCCGTAGTTGAATAGCGCTTTACCTAGCACAATAGAGTTGCCCATTGTTTCATAGCGCTTTCTCAACGCAAAAGAGTTGCCCATAGTTCAATGGCACTTTACCCAGTGCAATGTGTTTGCGCAGATGTGCGCGCTGCACCAACCAGGGCACCATAGGGCACCGAGGAGCAACGTAGAGCAAAGTTGCTTAAATGCAGCCACACCCCCTAGCCTGTCTGGATAGTATGAAAATAAAATGAATGACAAGATTCGAGCCCAGGACTCTGTGCATTGGAAGCAAAGTACAGAACCACTAAGCCATGACAAGATAGGGGAAACAGCCACTATTAACATTCATATACGTACGAATGGTAGTTTAACCATTACTAAGCAAGTCTGCAGTCAGCCGAGAATTTTACAAAATGGCCAATCACAAAAAAGTGCAGGAAATGCGGCATATTTAAGCCCCAAAGGCAGGAATACATGCCATAACTTATTGTAGCTCACATCTGCAGTTAGAATGTCTGGTGTCGGAGAGGGAACATACTTCTGAGCGCAACATTGGCGCATCGAGGAGTCCAAATACATGGTTTGGCTCCTTGTCCACCGTCACGAGTCAAGAATCATGCAGGGCCAGTTCCAAAGGAGAGTATAAGGCAGAGGCTTGAAACCGGTTAGCTCGTGACCTCACCAGTGCCACAGGCATTCCTCGGACTTATGAGCAGGTTCGTCACCACCATGCAGACCTGAAGAGATGAAAGCAGGACTGCCTGAACCAATGGATACAGGAGGCCCGTGGGATGCGGGATGTCCCATAACTGAGTATGTAGCCATGGAATGCAGTATGTAAGAATTGATAATGGAGTATGTATAATGGAAAGGTATGTCTCAATATCCCTTCATTTATTTTACAGCTGCAGGTGACCGTGCTACGAATCAGCAAGCCTATGCTGATAGGCTAGTAAGGCTGCGCCACCAGGCAGGTTAGTGATTATTCTGCATGTATTGTTATATAAAATATGGGAGAGAGCATGAAAGAAAGTGTTGTAGTCCAATAATACAGCCATAAAATTGCCTGAATAAGTCATCTGCATGTACTGTCAGATAAAAACATCAGAGAGGCAGAAAAAGAGTGTAGAAACCCATTAATAAAGGTAACATATGTCTGGAATAATACCTCTGCAGGCACTGTTATATAAAATAAGTGAGTGAGCCTGAAAAAAGATTGTTCTAACCCATTAATAAAGGTACTATATGCCTTGAACATGTCTGCCATATACACCGTTAAAACAAATAAAGGAGTGAGCCTGTGGAAAAGTGTGTAATGTCATTAATAAAGGTCTAAAACCCAGAGTTTGTCTGTGTCACAGAGTCTGAAATGTTGTTGTACCCTTGCAGTATACAAACAGTACTGTTTGAAAAGGTGCTGGCAACCCAGAGTTGTGCAGTCCCATATAAAGTGGGTGATGGAAGTACTAGTAGCTGTGAAACATATATACAGTCCACAACAGGCAGTTACTGGCTGGCATGAATAAGTAAACCTGGCACACGTGTAGCATGTTATTTTTTCCCCAGAAATGTGACTGTGTGTCAAGAAATGCAGGGTTCTGTATAAATCGAAGTGAAAATGTCATGTGACAACATCCCAGATATGTAGATAAAGAAATACAAATGCAATCAAGAAATATGTAGCAGTAACATCTGCATCCTGGACAGTTAGTATTTCAGATATAGGTCAGGCATATATTGAACTAGCCAAACCCAGTAGACAACCTAATGTATGGTGGCAGGTGTAATAATAAAGGTAGGGGCTATACACTTGCAGTCACTAGGAATGTAGTGTAGACTAAAAGGTCATTATAAGATGTTAACCGAGGTTTTTTATACACCCTACTGTATGTGCATAAACCATGCAATTCCACACCTCAGTGGGTATGTGTAATCTTAAATATTTGTTGGGACATATGTCCTATTGTTCTATAAATATTTGCATTCACGTAGATGCATGTGCCCTGTTTAAACGCCACAATTATAGTGGCCTGTTGCTACCAAACATCCCTGCATGCTGTTGGAATAACCACTGTGGTTCAATAGATGCATGTGTTATGCTTGCTGTTCAACTGTTGTACCCTTGGTGGGTTGGGTTAATGGGAATATTATTGCATGCTGTTACAACTAATCTGGAATTCTGTTTTGCTTATGTTGTAATTAAACACACCTAATCACAGAACGTATGGGAAGGCTGGTCCCAGAGGACCCACCTGTCCCTCCTCAGCCAGTGAGTACACCTGGCACCAGCAGGTCCGGTGCCCAGCCCAGGTTCCCCTCCTCCGTTGGTCCTGTGCCACCTTTGGGTGGAAGCGCTGCAGGGGATGGGGCTCGTCGCCCCCCCGTGCAAGCATGGGCAGAGAACGGCCACCTGTCACCCTACGAAGGGTCCGGGCTGTAGTGCATAGGGAGATCCAGTGTACAGTCGCTGATCCCCTATGCCAGCTTGAGGTGAGAGTGGTGCATCTCACGGGTGAGCCTGCCCATCATACACAGCCCCAGCACAGCCACCCTCGGGGCTGTGAAGGTTCAGTGGTGACTGCCCATGGGTGGGGATCTCAGTTCCACTGTTACCATCTGTGGGCTCATGGGCTTGAGATTTCCAAACATCCGACCCCATCAATTGTGTCACCCACCCCATGTGTCATACACTGCCCCTGTATGCGTCTTGTCTGTCTTGTCTGTTTACCTTCCCAACCTACCTCCCCGGACATGCCTACTTCCTCTACCTCACTTCCCACTCCCGCCTGAAAAAAAATAAATAAAAGGGCAATCTGCACCCACAAAAAAAATTACACCCCATACATAGCTGCCCATTTCACACACATGTCCATCGGACAAACATGTAATCTGATAATTAGAACTGGCAGTACAACATACTTTGTTGTCCTCATCCCTCTCCCAGGGGTGGAAGGTTTCAAATTTCACTCCAAATTCATTGCATATGCACAGCTGTTGCTGTTAAAGAAATGGGCAGCTATGGGCCTTACCTACACCCGTCCTGCACATCCCAAGCTTATTTACTACTGTGTGTACCTCTTTGTGCCCCCTTTTTCACCACTTTCCTATCTCCTCATTTTCTTTTCTTTAAAAGAAATTAGAGCGGGGGTTAGCAGGAGTAAGCACTTTTAAGCAGTAGTTAGCGGGTTTGCACTACTGTTTGTAGGTGTGCGCTTAGCTAAGCATCGCTAAGCACCCTGCAAACCTGCACAAACCTGCTTACAGCTGCTTAAAATTGCCTTAGTCACTCTATGGCAGGTACCTTGTACTGCTCAGCAGCAAAATAAAATACCCTGGCAGTCTCGAACTTCAGACCTTAGACTGACAAGACTGCAGGAAGTACCACTAAGCCACAGCAGATATACAATAATGTGGTGCTGAAAGAAATATATCATGCATTACAATGAGTGAATGTAAAGGTTGAATAGGAATGGCATAATACAAATGTAGTTCTGTGGCCCTTAACCAGCAAGTGTTGTGGAATTGCATGACATGACTGTGAAAAGAGAACCAGCCATGCTAGTAGGGAATAATGTGACAGTAGCACCTTACAAACCCCACAAGTATCAGAACAGGATAAACACTGGCATATTTGAATAGGTCAGAGGCCAGACCTCCCAACTGTGACTGATTTACAGGGATGTCCCTGATTTGGAAACAAATGTTAGCTGTGCCCCTCTGACTCCCTGTGAAATGTACTAACAGTTGGCAGAAAGGTGGGGAATCTCTCTTAATGAAAAATGTCAATAAGTGAGAGTAGACACTGCTTGCACATCAGAAAAGGTGTAGTAATACATATGCTCCGAATCCCCCAAAGTCTCAACAGCAAAATATCTGAAATATATCACTGGTGTATCCCACTTATATGTACCTTTCCCTGAGGCTGTTCAAATATTTACCTGAGTGTATCTGAGGCCTGGAAGTGTCAGAAACACACAGGCATATCAGCTTGTCTGCTGTTACACACTCAGCAAATAGCTGTAGAATGAATTCCACAAGCATGCCCGTATGTAGGAGTACACCACAGAAATATCAAAGGATGTAGCCATGTACTGCTAGCAACCACCTGTGACAATGCCATTGTTCAGGTGCTGAAAAGACTGGTGTGGTGCACAGTCAAAGGATACTAGGCTAACCTCTGTCTACCATCTGGATATGTCCACAGGTGGGAGCTACTGAGACAGACTACAAGCCTTCAAAGACTAACAGGTACACAGCAACTCTACATGTTCAGCAAGATAAACAGCACACAATAATAAATAATGCTGTCTGCAGTTCTGCACCCCTACCCAAAAGTACCATATACCTGTGTAATCAGGCACACCCACGGGTGTAGGTAGGCATTCACAGTACTGAAATATGTCCAGTTGTCCTGAGCAGACTGTGCTAATGTCAACACAAACAAACCACAAACTGTTCAGAAGTGAGTAACGTACTAATGCCAGTATAGCAGTTCACAAACAGTGCATGTGCCTGATATTCATAATTGGTAGTACAACATACTTAGTTGTCCTCACCCCTCTCTCAGGGGTGGAAGGTTTCAAATTTCACTCCTAATGTATTGCATATGCACAGCTGTTGCTGGTAAAGAAAAGGGCAGCTACGGACCTTCCCCACACTCATCCTGTACATCACAAGCTGGTTTCCTTACTATCTTTCCCTCTTTATGCACTCTTTATCACCACATTCCTATCTCCCCATTTACTTTTCTGCCAAAGAAATTAGTGTGGGGGTTAGTGAGAGTAAGCACTTGTAAACAGTAGTAAGCAGGTTTGCACCAGTGTGCGCATGTGTGCGCTTAGTTAAGCGTCGCGCAAACCCATGCAACCCTGCTTACAACTGCTTAAAATTGCCTTAGTGACTGTGTATAACAGGGCCCTTGTACTGCTCAGCAGCAAAATAAAATACCCTTGTTGGTCTCGAACCCCACACCTTGGACTCACCAGTCTGCATGAAGTACCACTAAGCCACAGCAGATATACAATAACTTGGTGCTGTAAGAAATATATCATGCATTACAATGAGTGAATGTAAAGGGAAAATAGGAAAGCCATAGGAACACATTGCAATAACTACAGTTGTATGCCAGTTAATTCAATAATTCTAAAAGAAAGTACATACTCCCATGTATCCAGTGTTAGCATTACGAGGTGTGAGTAAACTTACACACTGAGAAGAGTGCACTGGAAGAAGCAACAGTCAGGTTATAGTACAACATGCATATCACTGGCTACAACCCTAGCTTCAGATATGAGACATATATCAACCTTCTGACTGAGACAACAGTGTCCACAGCAAACAAGCATGGGCCCCACCTTGCACAACTGAAAGGGCTACACCTACCTAACCTAGCATTTTATAGCAGTGTCCTGCAATCACAGTGAGTACTGCAATTATCACACAGCAGGCTGCATGCAATTACTAATTGGTAGGCACCAACTGGTGCAGAGGCCATCACATGCACATGTGTAGATACTTAAAAAGCAGCCTGTACTTGTTGTCCACACATGCAATAATATCATTGCACCAACTGAGAGAGAGAGTGAGAGAGACAGACAGACAGAGACAGACAGACAGACAGAGACAAACAAGCTGTAAGAGACAGACACTGAAAAGAAAGACCAACAAACAGAGGAAAAAAACAAAAAGATATGTATTTGCAGGCATCCGAATGATGTGTCTGAAGGGTACTCTACA
This sequence comes from Protopterus annectens, assembly GCF_019279795.1. Lineage (NCBI taxonomy): Eukaryota > Metazoa > Chordata > Ceratodontiformes > Protopteridae > Protopterus > Protopterus annectens. The sequence continues at coordinate 346,918,491 of NC_056727.1, forward strand.
TACTGTGAATCATCCATATGTGGCAGCAGTCCATATCTATATGTATATGCACATGTGCATAGGGCAAGGGACATACTGCAACTGTTAGTGAAGGCTGGACATATATATGTTGTTGAAGGTTGCTATGTGCACAAATGTATGTAGGTTGTAGTGTGTGGCATTGCAGACAGCAAGCAGTGCCGGTATATGTCATGTGTTGGTTTAACGCTGTGGGACTAAGCTACAGGCAGTGAGGCCTGCTACAGCTATATGGCCTGAGGACAGCAAAATGCATTCTGCACAACACTGTGCAATATTATTACATGATCGTATGTCTCACAACTGTTGCATAATTGACATCCCCACCATGAAAGGTGGGCAGTATATGTGCCTATATGTGCATCTATATGTACAGCAATGGATGTATACATGTATGTGTGTATATATTTATATATATATATATATATATATATATATATATATATATATATATATATATATATATATATATATATATATATATATATATATATATATATATATATATATATATATATATATATATATATAGATATATATATATATATATATATATATATATATATATATATATATATATATATATATATATATATATATATATATATATATATATATATATATATATGAGAGAGAGAGAGAGAGAGGGAGACACAGGGTCATACATACTGCAACAGGTGTCTCTTGACCAAGGCATGGACTGAACACCAGTGTTGGTACTGCAGTGCCATACCCCATTCCAAAACACTTTACCCAGTAAGTACCACATAGGTGGTAGCCTGCCTAACACTGAACATGTCAGAAGGGAACATGGGACACAGGTGGACAGTAGCCTCCCCTTTGATAATCACAGTGCCACACTAGTCTTGTAATCTGTCCATGTGGTACGTGTCATCACAACAGGTGTGTCATCTAGGGTAATATAGGCAGTGTTACCCTCTACACATCACAATGCCCCATGTGGTATATACCTCACATGACAACTACAGCAAGTGGAAAGGCCACAGACATACCTCACAAAGAGTAATACTGCCCTCAAACACATGCCCTATGCAGACTGACTCACAAAACCACAGCTAGAGTGCGTTGCATGCCGCCCACCCAGAGGTTACCTCTGCCAGACATACAGAGGTATGTCACACCCATAGCAGTCGGCCAACCACCATGTCAACACCTCACAATCCCTCCAGGCTACATGACCTAGGGCCCTAATCCTCACCACCTCACTAAACAGCACATGCTGGAGGTACAGGATCCTTTCCACAAATATGCCATGCTGTGGACTAAACCACCCAGCATTAACAAACAAGGCTCCTCATTAGCAGATGTCATACATACCCTTGATGATTGTTTTGGAGATAGGTAATATGCCCTGGGAGTCACCTCTGTGTATCCGGTTGACAGGAGCATGTGAAATGACATTACATGTGTGTCACAGGCCAGGGTAGCATATGGCTAGGCTGCTCTAGGCCCTCGGACTAATAGCGTATTACCTACCTATGACACATTGCACATACACACACATGTACTTAGTGCAATACCTGCTATGTGAGGTGGAATGAGTGTGACAGTGAATGTGTGTAAGGTCTGTAATGGTGTGATAGCTTAGTGTGAGGTTGTTTCTGCCATGGTAGTTTGTGTCCTAGGTGTGAGGCCAGAGAAAGATTTGTCAGTTATTGGGATGCAGACATAGTAGGATGCCATATGTTGTGACGTAGTTCCTTGTGTACGACTATGGTGTCCCATTGTAGGCTGAAGCAATACATGTATGCTCAGTAAGTGGTACTGCTGGTGAATCCAGCTCACATATGAATGTTGTACTACCTGAAGCTGTAGGCCTAAACAGCACAGTATGGTGTATGTTCACATTCCCTGGTAACACTGTCTTGTGTGTTTCCTGTAGTCTGCACAGATTACATACCTCAGGCATAGGTATCTGTAATTAGGGGCACACAGTACTGTAAGGTACACAGGTAATTCTCATCTGTGTCGGCATACATTTGTGTGTTGTATGTATGTCTGATGTGTGTGTAATGATGCATGTACCATGCCCGCAATCACATGTGTGTTACAGGGTATGTGTATGTACCTAGCAACATGTATACTCTGTTACAGCAGTATCCCAGCTATATTAACAACCGTGCACATATGTTAGGTAGGGGTATGGCATCAATGACTAGGGTGGTTTACTGGTAATACTGTAAATGTGCTTTACATTCATTGCATTGGATGACATATTTCTTCATGCATTAGCTTGATATATATACCCCCCGTGGCGAGGTTGTGCATTGTATCCCAAACAGTGTGCTGAGTACTGGTGTATATTGGTTTGTTATATGGAGTGTGGCAGGCACTGTCAGCCAGTTGTGGGCTGAGCACTGATATGTGGTATTGAATGTGTGTATCCTCTGACAGACAAACAGATGCTATATATGGCAGTTAAGTGATATCTGTACTTAATAATGTTAAGTGTGCCACATGACTTGCTCACACATATTTTGTTTAATTGTCTTCCAGGGCTATGGCTCATCAATGCAATCATCCTATACAGCTGCGGAGGAGCAGGAAATACATAACAGCCTGGTGCAGCACTATACACTGCTGTTTTCCAGGGCCAGCTAACACCAGCATGAGCGTGCTGCACTGTGGCAAGATTTTGTTTGTCGGGTAAATGACATAGGCATGCATAACCGGATATATGAGCAGGTACGCCATCACTGCAGTGATTTATTTAGGCATGTCCAGCGGTGTGCGTCTGATATCCATAGACAACAGCTTGCCACAGGTGGTGGGGCTGCCATACATCTCCCCCTCACCAGAGTGGAGGAGCTGCTCCTAAGCGTGGTGGCTCCTGGCCTACAGCAGCAACAGCATCACACATGTGTTATCATGGAGGCCGGAGCCACCCAGCATGATGACATGGAGCATGCAGGTAATATGCTCTAGCTGTAGACAACTGTTACCTGTATTGTTAGAATATGCATATGTGAGATGTGTACTGTGTGTTCATCAGATGTGCTGCCTATTGTGTGCAATACTGATATTTGGAATAGTATCTGTACACCTGTGACTCTTGACTGTTGTTCTGCTGTAGTTTTGCACACTCACAGTAGCAATGCCACAGTTGTGGCCACTGACAAACTGTGTCATATTCTTGTAGGTCCCTCTGGTGTGACAGCAGGGCAGATGATACATGCTGGTGAGTGTGTTAACACTTTAATATTGGTAATGACATGTGCATGTCATAGGTGAGGTGTAAGCCATGTCTACGTAACACACCTACGCATAATGCATGCTGTGCATGTTTGCTGTGAGACATTACACATCTCAGTAAAGTCAGTAGCTGCCTCAATCACATGCAATGCACAGAGCAGCAGACACATTTGTGGCAACACTGTACTGCACATTAGATATGCATAGTTGCTACAGCTGTACACAACAGAACATGTCTATCATACGCAGGACACGAAAACATGCTACATTTGGCATTACCACACACCCGCTGTAAGGTCACACTTCAGTATCCCACATGTCATGCACACACACATGATGTACTTCAGGGGTAGAGGCCTATGATGGGGCTGTGCAACACTCTTCAACACATAACACAGTCATATTAGGCAATGCTCCCTATCAGGCACCTTACACACCCATGTACAAAGTGGCTGTGTAATTGTGAACGTAGCCATGGCACTGCAGTTCAGGTACAGTATGCTAGGCATTGGTCTTGCACACATTAGTAGCTGTGAGTGACTACAAGATGCATAATGATGATGGCACAGGATACTACACCCCATCCAGTGTCAGTGACCACAGTACTACTCATAGCAGTCATTGCTGTGCACCTCATTGTTGTGTGTGTGCAAACATATGCACCTATGCACAATATGCATAGCATGTTGTGTGTGTGCTTATATATGCCAGTATACACAATATGCACAGCAGTCGCCATCTGAGCAAAGTGTCACATATATGTTCTGGAATGCTAGTGGGTGTATAGGTCACATGACATACATTGGGTATGTGTGGTGTTTAATGTTGCAGTCATGTAGCATGCCATGCCATGGCTGGCACCGACATATCTGCAATATGTCCCACACTCACCATAACCACTGTACACTGGCCATGTTGAGCATTGGGATTCCTTCATGTCAACATGCACCACTCATCCCGTGTATGTACATAGAATGCATGTGCTACACCTGTGCCCACTATTATCTGCAATGGACACAGACACTGCACTCAAACATGGAAATCTATATGTCACACAGATAACACATGCAGCCATGGCATGTATACCTGTGAGTGATGGTGCACAGGGCATTGCAGAATTGATAATACTTGCACAGCAATGTTGTGTCCAGGTACACATTGTGTTCCAGGGTGTAGCCAATCACTGAACAACTACACAGTTGCATCAAAGCCATGTACACTGCCAAGAAATAGGGGCACATACGCTTGCACTGCATGGTCTTGTGCAAAACATATTCTGCATGCTGACATATGTGTGGTGACTGTTTGCCTTGTGATACTGGCACCTACCTTCACCCACTATAGAGTATGTGTTGGATTGCTGGTGTGTGTGTGTATGTGCTGTAGTGAGGAGTGTATATGTGTGCATGTGTGCATGTGTGCATGTGTTCATGTGTTCATGTGTGCATGTGTGTATGTGTGCATGTGTGCATGCATCATGTGCAGACTGTAAAGTGTGTTTCCTGTCTTTTTCTCACAGGTGCTGAGTTAGGGGTGGCCGAAAGCAGCAGGGAACCTGAAGCCACTGCCACGAATAGTGGTGATGATGAGACATGTATTCTGGCACAGGAAGGTTTGATAGGGTCTGTCGTTGGACCTACAATCAACAGTACACAGCGTTCAACCCCATCTATGCGCACACTCATACTGCCAATACATCCCTCATCACCAATGGCCATAGGCGAGGGACAGCATACATTTGTGTGTTGTATGTATGTCTGATGTGTGTGTAATGATGCATGTACCATGCCCAATAATCACATGTGTGTTACAGGGTATGTGTGTGTACCTAGCAACATGTATACTCTGTTACAGCAGTATCCCAGCTATATTAACAACCGTGCACATATGTTAGGTAGGGGTATGACATCAATGACTAGGGTGGTTTACTGGTAATACTGTAAATGTGCTTTACATTCATTGCATTGGATGACATATTTCTTCATGCATTAGCTTGATATATATACCCCCGTGGCGAGGTTGTGCATTGTATCCCAAACAGTGTGCTGAGTACTGGTGTATACTGGTTTGTTATATGGAGTGTGGCAGGCACTGTCAGCCAGTTGTGGGCTGAGCACTGATATGTGGTATTGAATGTGTGTATCCTCTGACAGACAAACAGATGCTATATATGGCAGTTAAGTGATATCTGTACTTAATAATGTTAAGTGTGCCACATGACTTGCTCACACATATTTTGTTTAATTGTCTTCCAGGGCTATGGCTCATCAATGCAATCATCCAATACAGTTGCGGAGTACCAGGAAATACATAACAGCCTGGTGCAGCACTATACACTGCTGTTTTCCAGGGCCAGCCAACACCAGCATGAGCGTGCTGCACTGTGGCAAGATTTTGTTTGTCGGGTAAATGACATAGGCATGCATAACCGGATATATGAGCAGGTACACCATCACTGCAGTGATTTATTTAGGCATGTCCAGTGGCATGCGTTTGATATCCATAGACAACAGCTTGCCACAGGGGGTGGGGCTGCCATACATCCCCCCCTCACCAGAGTGGAGGGGCTGCTCCTAAGCATGGTGGCTCCTGGCCTACAGCAGCAACAGCATCACACATGTGTTATCATGGAGGCCGGAGCCACCCAGCATGATGACATGGAGCGTGCAGGTAATATGCTCTAGCTGTAGACAACTGTTACCTGTATTGTTAGAATATGCATATGTGAGATGTGTACTGTGTGTTCATCAGATGTGCTGCCTATTGTGTGCAATACTGATATTTGGAATAGTATCTGTACACCTGTGACTCTTGACTGTTGTTCTACTGTAGTTTAGCACACTCACAGTAGCAATGCCACAGTTGTGGCCACTGACAAACTGTGTCATATTCTTGTAGGTCCCTCTGGTGTGACAGCAGGGCAGATGATACATGCTGGTGAGTGTGTTATTACTTTAATATTGGTAATGATATGTGCATGTCATAGGTGAGGTGTAAGCCATGTCTACGTAACACACCTATGCATAATGCATGCTGTGCATGTTTGCTGTGAGACATTACACATCTCAGTAAAGTCAGTAGCTGCCTCAATCACATGCAATGCACAGAGCAGCAGACACATTTGTGGCAACATTGTACTGCACATTAGATATGCATAGTTGCTACAGCAGTACACAACAGAACACGTTTATCATACACAGGACACGAAAACATGCTACATTTGGCATTACCACACACCCGCTGTAAGGTCACACTTCAGTATCCCACATGTCATGCACACACACATGATGTACCTCAGGGGTAGAGGCCTATGATGGGGCTGTGCAACACTCTTCAACACATAACACAGTCATATTAGGCAATGCTCCCTATCAGGCACCTTACACACCCATGTACAAAGTGGCTGTGTAATTGTGAACGTAGCCATGGCACTGCAGTTCAGGTACAGCATGCTAGGCATTGGTCTTGCACACATTAGTAGCTGTGAGTGACCACAAGATGCATAATGATGATGGCACAGGGTACTACACCCCATCCAGTGTCAGTGACCACAGTACTACTCATAGCAGTCATTGCTGTGCACCTCATTGTTGTGTGTGTGCAAACATATGCACCTATGCACAATATGCATAGCATGTTGTGTGTGTGCTTATATATGCCAGTATACACAATATGCACAGCAGTCGCCATCTGAGCAAAGTGTCACATATATGCCCTGGAATGCTAGTGGGTGTATAGGTCACATGACACACATTGGGTATGTGTGGTGTTTAATGTTGCAGTCATGTAGCATGCCATGCCATGGCTGGTACCGACATATCTGCAATATGTCCCACACTCACCATAACCACTGTACACTGGCCATGTCGAGCATTGGGATTCCTTCATATCAACATGCACCACTCATCCCGTGTATGTACATAGAATGCATGTGCTACACCTGTGTCCACTATTATCTGCAATGGACACAGACACTGCCCTCAAACATGGAAATCTATATGTCACACAGATAACACATGCAGCCATGGCATGTATACCTGTGAGTGATGGTGCACAGGGCATTGCAGAGCTGATAATACTTGCACAGCAATGTTGTGTCCAGGTACACATTGTGTCCCAGGGTGCAGCCAATCACTGAACAACTACACAGTTGCATCAAAGCCATGTACACTGCCATGAAATAGGGGCATATACACTTGCACTGCATGGTCTTGTGCAAAACATATTCTGCATGCTGACATGTGTGGTGACTGTTTGCCTTGTGATACTGGCACCCACCTTCACCCACTATAGAGTATGTGTTGGATTGCTGGTGTGTGTGTGTATGTGCTGTAGTGAGGAGTGTATATGTGTGCAAGTGTGCATGTGTGCATGTGTTCATGTGTTCATGTGTGCATGTGTGTATGTGTGCATGTGTGCATGCATCATGTGCAGACTGTAAAGTGTGTTTCCTGTCTTCCTCTCACAGGTGCTGAGTTAGGGGTGGCCGAAAGCAGCAGGGAACCTGAAGCCACTGCCATGAATAGTGGTGATGATGAGACATGTATTCTGGCACAGGAAGGTTTGACAGGGTCTGTTGTTGGTCCTCCAATCGACAGTACACAGCGTTCAACCCCATCTATGCGCACACTCATGCTGCCAATACATCCCTCATCACCAATGGCCATAGGCGAGGGACAGCATACAGTTGGCATTGACCAGGAGAGTGTGGTACCCATGGCACTTGCATCCCCTCACAGCAGCCATAGCTAGATTTCTGGAATGGTACCACATAGGCGGAGGTCCAGGGATTCTCGGGAAAGCACCACTGGTTGTATTGCCCCTGGCAGACGTGCCCTCACAGGTCTTACAATGTCCAGTATGTTCTGGGCTTTAATGCAGGCTCAGGCACGTATGGAATGGTACACCAGACAGAGACTTAGGGCGCAGAGGGCCCATTACACTGCTATCAATGACAGCATCCATGACCTTGCCGGTGCCATCTGGAATTACACCAAGGTCATTGATAGATGTTGGGGGGAAACGGTAGATGCCCTCCACAATATGTCTTCCATGAGCCAGGACCATGCAGGATGGTTGCGATGTCGACGCGGAGGCATGCCAGCAATAGCAACAGCTGGCAGTGGTCGTGGACAGCCCACAGTTTACAGTCGCTCTCGTAGTGGCAGTTCCAGCCCCAACAATGCTGGGGCTGGCCTGTCCATTGACCATCCCAGTAGACCATGTGCATGTGGCTTTGGCCAGTCCCAGCAGGGACGTGGGTCCAGTCATCATACCTCTGCCTCTGATGAAAGTACCCAGTCGGGGTTGGTACCCGGCACTATCTGTAGCACCCCTGCCAGGCACAGGTATTCTGTCCGTGGCCGGAGACAGTGATCTGTACAGCCTAGCAGGTACAGTCTGTGGCTGTCCCACAAACTACCGTATATGGCAGCCACATGGTAGAGCTGTGTGCATGCAGACACACACACATTAACTAAACAACTAGGGCTCACACATACACACACACATTACATCAATGTTGGCCCATGCTGTACTGTTGTCCCTCACACACACACACACACACACACACACACACACACACACACACACACACACACACACACACACACACACACACACACACAGACATGTTGATTGGATGGGTCAATGTCAGGCTCTGGCAAACAACAATACACCCTGTGCATATGATACCTGTGTTGCCTCCTGTCATCTGTAACATTGATGCAGAAACAGGCTAACATGGTGCTGATGCACAGGGTGACATTATAGCAGTGAAGCAATATTAGCAATTTGTCAACAGGAAAGTGTAATGACATCCTTGTAGGTATGTCTGAGCAGGCATTATGCAGCAAAGCTCTGATTGTCAATGTAGCATTGTTTACACCACTGTTAGGACTGAGTATGTATTGTCCACCCATGTGCCACTTGGCTGAAGTGTAATGTGTTGCCAGCATGTGTTAGTGAGTGGACAGTACGTGTGTGATGTGTGCAGTACAGATTAGCAAGTGTACATCTGTGAACATGGTGGGTGTGCACTGCCTGCGTGTATGTGCATGGTGGACACATGGGACGTGTGGCATACCCTGTTGTACGCATTGGTAACATCTCATAGTAACTTTCAATGGCCAGTATGCATTCTACTACAGTTATGTACTAACATGGGTCCACATGTGTGTATGTCATGGGTTGACACTATGCTGTGGGTGATACTGTTAATATCTGTCAATGATTTGCGGTCTGGTAGTATACACAACCTCAATAGCATGACTATAAGCAATCATTGGATGATGTCCTGACAAATGACACACAGTTGTAGGGAACTCAGTAACAGTTGGATCCTTTCTGTACTATACTCTAACACTAACCAGTGGTATTGACCACCACCCATTCCTGGGACCACGCCTGTTTGGCATATAGCCCCCTTAGGTACATGCAAACACACTAGGGATGTGTCCATCCACATCTGAAAATGCAGGCATTGGCCTACAATGCATTCCCTGGATGGGACGCATATCCTACACAAGGGTATCATACAGACAGACACCTGTTGTCTGATACATGCTGTATAGCAGTAAGCCGGCTATGGCATAGTCATCCACATTTACTATACATACTATCCTGTCAGTACCACATTGATGGTAGACCTCAACATGTATGTTGGGTACCAATGTGTACATACAGCCTCGTGTTATGGCATGTGTCCCTTAGTATCCATGTATCCATAGGTATTGTGGAGTCCCTCGGTGTATCACATAAGACATTAGAGGCCTGAATGCATATCCACAAGGCAGTTGTACACCTATAAGACTGTCAATTATTGCCAGTCGTTGTTATGTATGAACATGTCTGACATATACCCCAGGCATATACCCTCACTCATACTACTCTTTAGTAACTGTCATGGGTGTGTGTGGCACAGATGACCTTGGCCACAGATCACAACATTGGATGGCCTTGTCACATACATACATATGTGACCTACGATCTATGAAGCAGTGGCACAACCTGTCAATGGAAACAGATGTATTCATGTAGTATGCAGGCTTCACACCTATGTACTGATTGAGGGGACATGTACACATATATATTTGCCACACAGATACCTGATATGTGCAATGCACTTACTCTTTTAATCATAATATGTCCTCCCATATTAAAACCAAAACCCACACTGCATTGACCAACAGTGACACACACCCTGTCAGTGTTTGCAGGATTCAAACCCCTATCTAACTATGTTATGACACTAGTGAAAGACGCATTAACATGGCGCACTATTTGCTTTACTGGCTGGTTTCCCTTCTCCATCTGTATTTGTAGGATGGAGACATCATCAGACTTTCCAAAGAGAAATATACCTCTTTTAGTGAGCTTTCCCAGTCTCTAAACAGGGCACTCCTCTCAAAGGAAACTGCACACATACGCACACCCCCCTCCACACACACAGTCAATGTTTGCAGGATTCAAACCCCTACTTAGCTATGTTATGATACCAGAGAAAGACACATTAACACGGTGTGCTACTTGCTTAATTGGCTGGTTTTCATTCTCCTTTTGTATTTGTAGGATGGTGACATCATCAGACTTTCCAAAGAGGAATGTACCTCTTTTAGTGAGTTTTCCCAGTCTCCAAAAAGGCCACTCCTCTCAAAGGGAGCTGCACACATACACCCCCCCTCCACACAGTCAGGGTTTGTAGGATTCAAACCCCTACCTAACTACATTATAATACTAGAAAGAAACGCATTAACACAGCACGCTATTTGCTTTATTGGTTGGTATCCCTTCTCCTGCTGTATTTGTAGGATGGTGACATCATCAGACTTTCCAAAGAGGAATGTACCTCTTTTAGTGAGTTTTCCCAGTATCCAAAAAGGGCACTCCTCTCACAGGAAACTGCACACATACACACACCCCCCTCCACACACAGTCAGTGTTTGCAGGATTCATATCCCTACCTAACTATGTTATGATACTAGAGAGAGACGCATTAACAAGGTGCGCTATTTGTTTTACTGGCTGGTTTCACTTCTCCTGCTGTATTTGTAGGATGGTGACATCATCAGACTTTCCAAAAAGGAATGTACCTGTTTTAATGAGTTTTCCCAGTCTCCAAAAAGAGCACTCCTCTCAAAGGAAACTGCACACATACACACCACCCCCCACACACACTCAGTCAGCCTTTGCAGGATTCAGATCCCTGCTTAACAATGTTATGATACTAGCGAGAGACGCGTTAACACAGCACGCTATTTGCTTTACTGGCTGGTTTCCCTTCTCCTGCTGCATTTATAGGATGGTGACATCATCAGACTGGACATGGTGATGTGTGTACACTTTGTTTTACGCCATTCCAAGAATGGTCCATGTGGGTCAGCAGGTGTCAACAGCTTGAATAGGACCTCATAATCCTTACCTTGTGTGATCTATCTGTGGACACATTGACATTCCTTCATATGTCAACACATATTTATACACAGCTTGTTGGTTTTGTGGATACTACATGTGTCTGGGATGTTGATAAAGGGCTATTCAAAGTCTATGTGAGACATGTGTAGCTGTGTTCAGTGATGTATGTCCTGGGTGGCTGCCTTGCAAACAGTCTAGCATGTTTGAGAACCATGATCCGAACATGAATATACCACAGTTGGTAGGGTTGTGTGCATGTCAGCTACCAATAGCTCTGTTTATGACTCCAACCATGATGGACTCCATGACCTTGCAGATCAGACTTCATAGGCGTACTGGACTGTACTTCCCATAGTGTGTTGTGCACCAACACTTGTGGGGAGTGCCATATGTTGCTGTAACACATTCAACGGTTCCACATCCTGTGTAGGGGGTAAGGCTCAGCTGACTGTTCAGGTTCGGGATCTGTTTGTTCTGTAGTTTATGCATGACACATATTGGGAATCAATGTATTCCAGTTGCTGACATGCTTTTGGCATTGGGGGTAGCTGCTCATCCATTCTACATGTGATATCTCCTGGTATGATGATATGGACTATCATCAGTGGGAGGTGGGTATGTTTATATGTATGTATATATGGGCCTGTCTGTCAGGATGTCGGCATTGTCAGTCAGCTACAGTTGGCCCTGACACAGGACATATATGGGTGCACATTGCTATTTATGACATAGCTGAAGGAGGTGTCATGATTCAGTCTGGACTCCTTCTCAGCTACTCTTTACAAAACACCAACGAACCTGAGCACTAATCCCTGTTATACTCTTTTACACACTTAACACCCTACTGATCCTTTGTGATCAGGCTACAGAGTATGTCATCATAATATCCTGGCATGTCCAGGGGGTCAGTTTCGTGTGGACTCTCCAGTCCAGCTGGTGAATATTGTGATGTTGACACAATGTCACATCTGCCTCATGTACACAGACAACCCTCTCCTCCTCCCAACAAACTCAGATATATGTGTGAGATGCACCTATATAGACATACAGTGTGCTGAACTCTCTCGACCCATGACTGGCACAGTCTATCAGGTGGTGAAGGTAACCACACACACCACATATCAGTCTCACATATCCTCTAGTGACAACACTCAAACCACATTATCACACATAGACACACCCGGATGCTGTAAATGAACTCTGCCTAAGCAGCAGAGACCTCCAAAGCAGACACACATACAACTGCTACCCCACTACACTACCCACATTTCACATAGTTCACAATGTCAGTGTGCCACACAGTCACTGCTCTTTGGCCTAAACAACACACCTAATACACTTGTAATAGGCGACATTTATTGTTAGACACACTGACGTACCACTCACCAGCCCAAACAAGGGAATAGTCACTTTGGGCTGTCTGTCGGGTGCCAGGATCTGCCACATAACACTTGCAGTCAGGTCACTACAAAGCAAGTACAGGACTGGCAGCATCATTGTCCATGCTGGTGTGTAAAACCTCAAATGTTACTCCCCGGACCACATGACATGATACATGGAGGAACACACTGATCATGTAGCCCAGGCCAGTATGACCCTGACCTTGTCTAGCAACTTACACCCACCAATTATGATGTCACAGTATACAGACAAACATATCATGTTTAACAGTTGGCTAACAAATTGGTGTCATTCATAGGGGATACAGTGTCTGTCAGCCTGTGGTGACATGCTCGACATGCCACGTAGCTTCACTATGGACAGCTTGCACCTGTCAGCCTTGGACTTTCGAATGTTGGCTAAGGCTCTTGTTACCACCATAGTGCCTTTTTTAAGCAGGGCTCAAAAGACAGACCCACCTCCATAGACATTACAGGTTAAATGAAACTAAGGGTAATGCTGCTCAACACCAGATGTGTTACCCTCATATTGCGGCCACTAAGGACTCTCCTCAGTATTGAGGATAGCAATATCTGTGCACTAACAGATGCCTGGTTCAGGCTCAATTATGCACAACAGCACTACCAGGTTATGTTTCATACCATACTTTCTGACCACATGACTTGGAACAGACAACACAACTAGGGGGAGTATCCATATACATCACAGATACACACACCTCCGGGTTAGTATCACTGCACAAAGCATCTCGGACCATACATATACAACTACCATTGTGCAAAACTGCCTTTCAGTTTGTTGCCTGCTACAGACCACCCTCCCAAACTCAGGAACCACACATGGCATTCATGGGAACTATGGAGAATATGAAGGTCTCCACAGATACCATTATATTGGGTGACTTCAAATACACAGACATTGACTGGGGATACTACTCAAGCCCCAACACCCTTGCCCAACAGTCGCTACAATTTGTAGACTCATATGCTATGGCACGACCAGTCAGCACAGCCACAAGGGGAATACATATTGGACCTGATCATCACCAACATGGGGACTCTATGTTCCACACCAGCAATATACCCCTCATTGGTAAGGTCAGAACATACATGTATCTCACTGGACATACATATACCCTCCACGCACCCATCCTGGGTAATCTTGGTGAACTTCTCATGAGCCAATGTCTCACTTCACCAAAGCAAGGTGGTATCCTTCAGAGACCCTGAGACAGTGGCAAATATGGTTCAGACTGCTGAATCCTTTACATACACATTCTATGGACACCTAGTGGACTGCATGGATTGTGCTATCCCAAATAACAACAGGACACACTCCTCCAATGGCAGGGGACCTGTATGGTAGACCCCAGTCATTAATAAGCTGTACAATGTCAGGAGGAAGCTACTACATGATAGAGCACAATCCCAGATGGGGAAAGCATCTGTGATCTGTACTAGCAGACAGCTACGATCACTCATGAACTTTTCTAAGGGCCGCTTCTACCGGACAATTGCACCAGACACATAGGACTATCACACGGCCTTCTTCAATTATGTCAAGAACCTGGGTGGACACTCACTGATATGCTGTGAGTTACTGCATACTGACTAAACTTACCCTGAACCCACTGGCATTGCCAACATCCTGGCAAACAGGTTCAGTGCAGATGTCTCCCCCCATCCCTCCTAAGGAACAACTATCCATCCCAACAGAGTGTAACCTCCCTGACATCACACAGTAACAGGTCAGTGCTGCCCTCCCCAAAGCGTACATCACAGCATCAATGGGACCAGATGGTGTCCTGGCCTGCATCTTACACGAGCTTAATGACAGACGTAACCCTTACATTACAGAACTGTTCAATATCGGAATTACTACAGGATATGTACCCAAGGAATGGTGTACAGCAACAGTGGTCCCACTCCACAGAGTTGGTGCCACAACGGACCACAGACAATATTGCCCTATAAGCCTAAGTAGCCTGTTCTGCAAAGCTATGGAGCTTATTGTCATGGGACTCATACACATAGACATCGGGAACCTACAGACTCTGTGTCCTACACATTTCAGCATTGTTGTGGCCAGATCTTGCCTCTTAAACCTGTTTGTATTCTTTAAACGGTTAACAGGTCCATCGACATAGGGATGGTTGTCCACACAGCCTACCTGAACCTTGCAAAACCCTTCAACACAATAACCCACTGGGCCATTATGCATAGGCTCACCAGCATCGATATGAACACATATCTCACACAATGGATTGCTACCCGGATCAGGGATAGCACCTACATGGTCAGAATTGCAGGTGCCATGTCTGACTATACACCAGTTATGTGTGGCATCCCACACGGCTCGGTCCTGGGACCTCTCTTGTTCAGTATATATTTGTCTGACGTACAGGCTACCATAGGGGGAATATGGCTGACCATGTTCGCACTTGACTGCAAACTGGGTGCCATGATCAACTCTCCAGCTGCCACATGCATACTCAAACAGGATCTCACATAGATGGATGACTGGTGCCTGAGCCATGGCCTACAGATAAATGCCATTAGTTGCATAGTCATCCCCTTTAGGAATAACAACATGCCCACACATTACCACATAGGTAGTACTCCATTACATACGGTAGGAGTTGTAAGGATATTGAACAGTGCTGCAATGTAAGGGGTTTGGGGACATGACTTGTTCATACTGTCACCTTTGACATTGATGTTGCCAAAGTGGTTGGACAGACCTTCTATATAGGCCACCTTATCCCATATGGTTTCACATCTAGATTGGGTGAGGTCATTGTACCCCTATACTCATCACAACCATGCTTTGTTACAATGCCACATTTGGGGTGTACCTTACCTGACACCTGCAGCAACTGTACTGGCCACAGACGTTCCTCACCAAGCATATCTAGGGACTCACACGGATGCCCTGCACAGTTTGGATGCAGTAACTCCAGCTCTACTCAGTTGCTTACCACCTACTCAGATATGATGTGTGCCTGTTGTTTACAGATATACCCAACCCAGAATTACTGGACATGCTCCACCTCAGGATAACTGACTCCCTTGGAGCTACACACTCCAGGGACATATACCTCAGCACAGATGTTAATAGGACATGCTGGAGGGACAGACTCTTATCCCAGAGGCTCCACTCACTCCAGATTGGAATCTCAGTTTCACATAGGCAGAGCCACCCACTGACCACCTACAGGAGACATCTTGATGACTGTATGGGTGATTGTATGTTTACCCCTGGGATATTTTCTGTGCTCCTGCTAGACAGAGGTACACTAGCCTAAACATACATGAGCTATCTTGTGTGACCTACTATTCACATGCAGAGTGTAGTAATCTGACAGGGTTGTGAATGCCAAACACACTCTGGCTATGCTTGTACATGCCCTAGGGCAGATAGCCTAGTATTGACCTCTGAACCTATGCTAATGTTTGGGATGCACAATGTTTTTGCTGATACTGTTTGCAGGTCTTTATCGTCTTTCCTTTACCAGTTTCTATGAAAACTTAGGTATCTGCAGAACATATTTGATTATGACAGGGTTCCACTATATTATATATCTGTCTGTTGTCATATATCTGTGTACACAGGGCGGATTGCTGGATAGTGAGAGGTTCCTGGGTTAACACATGAAACTGCCAGATATGTGTGGCCCACTGCTGTACTCAGACATGGCCTAAGTGTGTGAGCATGCCCAGTTCAGACTTTCCGTGTTTTGCGGCCTGACATTTGTCTCATTTATTCAAGTGTGTGAGCATGCCCAGTGTGACCTTTCAGTATGTTGCCATCTGAAGTCCACTACATTTGTTGATGTGTGTGAACATGACCAATATTAACATTTATACTGTGTGTGTTGGAAGTCAGGTTCTGTTCTTACTGCAGGACTCACCTTTGTGCCATATCTCGACAGGGATTATGCTGTGCCTGCAGGGTTTCCATGAGCTACTTTACATAGACTTGTCAACATTCCTTCATACAGGCTGACCACTGCAATACTGTGATGGTTTAGTGGTTCAGTATTTTAATTATAGTGCACAGTATCCTGGGTTCGAGGCCCATCACTGCTTTATATTTTCATACTGAGCAGACCAGACTGCTTAACGGCCAGTTAAGCAAATATGAGCATGTTGGCTTTTGTTCAGCTATGCCCTACTTAGACCAGGCTTGTCCGACATTGCTCAGTATTCACCAACATTGCTGGACATTGCCCAATATTACTCAACATTGACCACAGCTGTGCTAGTTGTTGTGTGCGATTTTGTTTGCATATACTACATGGTGGTAAATGCTGTTTAGCACTGCTTTATATTGCTTAACACATGGCAATCATGCCTCAGGTGGTGCTGCAGGGCTGCCTATGTCGGATGCACATACTACACTCCCTGTACATGTTTGAAAGCAGGTAGTGTCAACTTACGAATCCCTTTTACTATATGTGCAAGTCAAAGAGAGGTATCATTTCCAGAGTTCCTACTGAGCCTGTGTATGTGCTATGCGTTGCTCTTTGCCAAGGCCAAAGCATACTAGGCACGCCTCCTTCTGCCTACTGGGGCAGGCTCAGGTTGTTCCTCCTCCGAGTCATGCTCTGCCTGTGATGGCCTTGGCAATGGTGGGGGGCTGTTTGGCCCAGGCCTATGCTGGTCCTGCTGCAGCTGTTTTTGCAGGATCATATTATGTAGCATAGCACATACCATGACAATTTGGGTACATGTAGTTGGTGAGTACTGCAAGGCTCCACCAGATGTGTCCAGGCACTGGAACCATGACCTGAGCAGCCCAAACACATGCTTGATTACATTACGTGTTTGTGCGTGTGCCTCATTATGGCATTTCTGTTCAGGTGTGTGTGCATTTCTGATGGGTGTCATCAGCCACGGCTCCAGTGCATAGCCAGCATCCCCCACTAGTTGACCATGTGGGATGTCCCCATTGGCAAATGTCTGGTACAGCTGCATCAGATGCCAAATATGGGAATCATGGTAGCTTCCAGGGCAGCCAGCACACACATTCAGTATTATGCCCTGGGCATCACACATGACCTGGCAGTTGATGGAGGGGAAGCCCTTGCGGTTGAAGGAGACCCTACCCTGCTCACCAGCTGGTGCTTTGATGCATATGTGCGTGCAGTCTATTGCACCCACTACCTCAGGGTATTCTGCTATTTGCTGGAAGAGATGCATATTGCTGGCCAATACCTCACAGAAATTGGGGAAATATACATGATCACCGACATGTGCTGACATGGCATACAGGAACTGGTGCAGTACCCTGGATGCTGATGCCTGTGATATCCTCATCATATCACCAGTTGGTCTCTGGAAGGTACATGTTGCTAATATTCCTAGGCCAACACATACCTTGGTTTCCACTGGGATGGGTTCCCCTCTGTTGGTTCTGTGTGAGAGGTGTGGCCTGCACAGCTCAGCAATTTGCTGCAGGAGGTCTCTGCCCACTCTATAGTGCTCAACTATCTCCAGCTGATGTAGCCCCTGTTAGGTTACCCTGGGCCTGTACACTCTACTCCGTCTCCTCACTGTGGGTTGTCCAGCAGCATTTCCATTGTCACCACCCTCAGCATGTTGCATATGTCGCCTTATAACAGCAATGGCAGCCCCTAACATTTCTTTGTCTCAGTAAAGCTTTTTCAGTTTTCACTTCTATTAGCTTACTACAGTGTCTGTTGTGAGAAACATAATGGACTGTTGTTTGCAGAGTTTTAAGTGCTAGGCTGGGCTGGGCTAGTGTACTGCCTGTGTAATTGCCTGATTCTGATTGTTTTCACCTGCTTGCTCTGCTAGTACTCCCTGGTAGCTTCCTGCTATTTGTTGTGCTTCCTTTTTCCTTTCTGTTTCCTCAGGGGGGGCAGCGCCGCACACACAAGTGCAAACATGCTCACAGCAGCTCACACACACACACACACACACACACACACACACACACACACACACACACACACACACATGCTTACATGGACTACAACTTGCTTATTCGGGTTAAAATGCATGCACACCAGCGCAAACGTGTTTACAACTCTTTAAAAAGCCTTATACATGGTTACTCCGGCTTAAACACATGCACTCACGCTTGCACGCACGCACTCTGTCTTACTCGGGTTTATAGGCGCGCACACACACACATACCTGCTCAGCAAGAAACTTTGGTGTTATCCACGGCATACACCTTCAATTTCTTGCCTTTACCTAGCCTACCTGTTGACACACCTATTTCCATGATGTGTAAATGAGAGCTGACATATGCCACTCTGCTCCAATGAGCTTCACTTCTTTCATACATACCCCACTTGTGATGTCACCTATCTTCTAGTCTGTTACTCCCCTTATCCTACTCCTACACTCCACTGACTGTGCTCATTTGCTATGTAAACTTGCGATTCACTATCCTAACCCTCCTTTGCATAGGATTGCCTACTAATGCTTGGTTACATCTCTTAGACTGAGCTTCCCCCCTTAGCAACCTCTACTCAGTGGCCATGTTGTCTTCAGCCTGCCATTCCCTTGCATTGTACATTAACAATTTAAATAAGATCCACATTTGTGGGTTTTAATTTTTAGTTTTCTGTTTTTATAGAGTGCAGCCCATTTGCGTGGCACTGCATTACGCTAAACATCGGAAATCAGAGAAAAAACATTTTTTTTTTTTTCATATTGCATCGGGAAACATTGCCAATGGCCGTATATTTGGCCATTGGCATGCTTCCTGCACTGGATGCAACCTTTATTTGGAGTTGTCACGGCTCCATTTTGCTATTTGCAGAATGGTACTCAGTTGCCAACTGAGTACATTTCTGCAAATAACACTGCTCTTACTCAGACATGTTCGGGTTTCCTGAATCGCAAATCTACCTCATTTGCATGTCTTTCACCTGCATTTGAGGTAATTTGCATATCTCAGCCCTGTCCGTGTAAGAGCCGTTTTAGGAGCTCAATTGCACGCCCCTGCAGGCTGTTCCTGGATCGCTCGTCAGACATGATGGCTGCATGGTGTCTTACTCTATTCTTAGACTCCGTGCAAGCCATCGTGCATCCGGCCCATATACTATTCTGAGCAAAGTATTGCGCCAGCAGATTAAGTGCCTGACAATACATGATGATATAAATGGCCAAGACTTTCCCAATTCATAGAGCTTTTGAAGATAAGGGGGAAGGAGTGCAAGAAGATACATTGCCATAAACACATTACAAGGTGTTAGGTGTCAGAAAAGAAACTAAGGTTTGGATTTGGGCATAGGGGCTACATAAATCTAACACTGTTTTACCAACAATACAACAGTTGTTAAAGTAGTAAAACAGGTCAAAGTGGAAACTGGCAGAGAAGCAAACAGAATCAAAAACTGCTAAATGGCATAATGAAGGATAAAAAGAAAACCAAAAAAACATTAATAATAATTATTAATCCAACAACACAATATCATAAATAAATATCTCCTCTAATTTATTGATAGTTAAGTGCTTTTATCAACAGAAATTTTAGACGTCAGAAATAAAACGCAATCAACTCTCTCTCACTCTATCTCTGTATACACACACACACACACACACACACACACACACACACACACACACACACACACACACACACACACACACACACACACACTATTCATTCATTTATCTATTATTGTTTATTTATTGACATTTTTTTACCAGGAGAATTTGACTGGATGATTTAATCCATTTAAAGCAGAAGCCCAGGGTGAAAAGCTCCACAAATAAAATAACACAAAATACATATACAAAAGTGAAAACTGACATCATATTACAATATACTATAAATACATAATTAATACAAACATTAATAGACATATGACATACAGAATAATGCATGTATTCTTTTATTAAAACAAATTAAATGCAATAGTATGTAGCACTGAAATGTGCTGATATGTTATAAGTGCAAGAGTTTATTATTTACTGGTAAAGCAAGTGTTAGAGTGGAAAATTCAAACATAAGGAGGAGGAGGAGAGGAAGAGAGACAGAGTGAGAGAAAGTATTTGTTAGAAGTAATAAGAGGAGTAGATATGGGTGGCATGAAAAATAATGAGTAAAAGCAAGATTAAGAGTAAAAGAAATGAGTAAAAGAATAAAAAAAACAAGAAAAGTAGAGATAGAGTATGTATAGATATTAGAGGAGAAGAAGATGAACTTTAACCAAGAGAGCAGCAAGTGCAAAGCCAGGATTCAGAGAGGAATCATTTTAGTTGCAGCTGAAATAAATGAATGGTATGTAGTATTGCCCTGATTAGTGCAGGGATGGTATTCCAGACTTTTGACACACAGTGTGAATACAGACTTCGACCATAGTTTTTATAGGGCGT
Source organism: Protopterus annectens (assembly GCF_019279795.1). Taxonomy (NCBI): domain Eukaryota; kingdom Metazoa; phylum Chordata; order Ceratodontiformes; family Protopteridae; genus Protopterus; species Protopterus annectens. Next base: position 346,939,892 of record NC_056727.1, read on the forward strand.
ATAGATGTCAAGGAGATTTTTGTCAGAAGTTCGAAGGTGATGATTTCAGAAGTAGTGGTGCAGAATTGCACTTATCGCTGGCTAGGAAGTAAGATTAAATATAATTTTGTGTATTAAGAGATATTTGGTATAATTTAGTTGGTGGGATAATTCTAGAAGATTTAGAGTTTTTAGTGCAAAACTGTGATATGTTCTGTGACTTCTATGAGCTGCAAATCTAGCTACCTTGTTGTAACATTATAGTTTGGAGTTTAGGGTAGCCTGGGGATTAGTCAAGGTGGGAGAACTATATAATATAGAGGGGTAGGTATGTAGTGGCAAGAGTGACACTGGTGGATGTAGTAAGGAACTGTTTGGCTCTATATAGCATTCTTATTTTGTTGTGAGTTTTTTATATTGCTGTGTATGTAGCGGTCATATTTGAGATTGTTATCTATTGTAATGATCAACAGTTTTGTTTAGGGCATTGATTCAATTGGCATATTGTTTAGGACTGTGATCTTAAAGTTATTTTTCTCATGGGTAAGTGATTTGGGGAAAAATAAAAGGAGCTTGTTTTTCTTTGGATTAAGAAGGAGTCGGTCATTACAAAGCCAGCTTTCAATAGAGTATAATCTTTTATATATTTTCTAGATTGTCTAAGAGGCAGACAAGGGTCGAATCATCTGCATACTGTGCAAGGGATGCTTGTTGTACAGAAGTATAAAGATTGTTTAGAAATATATTAAGTAGGAGAGGACCAAGGACGGAGCCATGTAGTACACATGATGATGGGTTGATAAGGGAAAAGAGAAGAATTTCATTTGACTGCCTGGTAGCATTCTGATAAGCAACTATTAAACCACTGAAGAGTCAGTTATGAGATACCCATTGGGGGTAGTTGTAGTAGGAGTTTTTTTTATGAGACACAGTGTGAAAAACTTTTGATAAGCGTAGGAATAACGGAGATGTAAGTTTACCTCTATCCCTGGACTTATTTATGTTTTCTGTAAAAGTCAGGAGGGGATTTGTCATAATATGGACAGGTCTAAAATCATGCTAAATATCAGTTAGTAATTGTTCCTTCAAGAGATGTTGGAGTAGTTGTTTATGGACGCATTTCTTTCAATATTTTTGAGAAGGAAGATAAGATGCCAGTGGGTCTGAATTTTGATATCTCAGTAGAAGTGTCACCTTTATGGGGAGGGATGATATACATAGGTCAGTACAGGAATCCTATATTCCTAACATCTGGACAAGATGCCATAAGGATGGAGATTGGATATGCAATGGCATTAGCAGCAATGTTGCTGTATTCTGCAGGAATGTTTATGCAGAGAGTGAGCAGGGTTTAAGTTTCAATTATATATATATATATATATATATATATATATATATATATATATATATATATATATATTTTTTTTTAATTTATGAAAGAGGTGGCAACTAGTTTTAGTATGATGGTTGGGTATTAGTGGATGGGATTGACATGTCAGGAGAGTCGGTAAAGGATTGATTGATGAGGGTAGCTATGCTGTCAATGATGTACAAATTAAACTTGGTAGCAGTTTCTAAGGGGGAATTATTGGGACAAGGGTTAAGGACATTGTAGTTCCTGGGTGTAAAATTTGTTTAATGGATGACCTGAATTATTTAGGCTAAGGTTAGGGGCACAGGTGGACAGTGGTCTCACCTTTGATAACCACATTGCCACAACAGACAGGAAATCCTTCTATGTGGCACACCTCATCACTAAGGGCTTTTCATCCAGAAAAAGGAGGTCATTGTCCCACTGTACTCATCCCTCATTAGACCCATTATACAATACAATGCCCCATTTGGTATGTACCTCTCAAGACATCTGCAACAACTGGAAAGGCCGCATAAATACCTCACTAAAAGAATCACAGGCCTAAAGCAGATGCCCTACCCTGACCACCTTAAAAAACTCCAGCTATACTCTGTCACATATCGTCTACTCAGAGGCGATCTCTGCTTAACATACAAGGCCATGTCAAACCCAGAGCTGTTGGACATGCTACATTTAAAGAAATCCCAATCCCTTAGAGCCACATGCTCCAGGGATTTAAACCTTGTCATCACAATAAACAAAACATGCTGGAGGGATAGGTTCCTGACCCAGAGACTCCCCAGACTCTGGAATAGATTGCCCATACATGTCAAGCAGAGTGCCTCTTTGGCCCTTTTCAAAAGGAACCTTGACAATTGGATGGGAGAAAGGAAATTCACCATGGGGATCACGTCAGTCACCCTGCTAGACAGGGGTCCAGGGAAGTAAATAGTGTGGGAAGAAATAGCCAGGGAATTGTTATGGCTAGGCTTGTATAGGCCCTAGGGCTGATAGCCTAGTACCAATCTATGAACCTAATATCTATGGTTATTTTGTAAATCAAAATAGGATTGTTTCTTATGAAGGTTGACTTGTTTTTTTAGTAAAGTTATAAAGTTCTTTAAAGCATTGTAGGTTTCTTGGAGTTTTACGTTTCTGCCAGTCTTCCCATGCCTTGTTTCTATTCTGAATTAGACTTCTACTCTGATTATTAAGCCAAATGGCAAAGTTAGATTTTGCTGTCTTCCTACATAATGGTGCAAGGTTGTTTAGGATGCTTAAAAAAGCTGAACTAAACCTTTCTACTGCCTCATACAGTAGCAAGACTTTTAGAATTGTCCAGTTAACTGAGTTCAGAATAGCTAAAGGTGATTCAGGGTAAAATTTTGAGAGATTTTGAGTATTTTTGTGTACTTGTTTGGCATGGCAAGTATTACATCTGATAGCACATGTAGAGTGGTGATCGCTAAGGGATTCAGGAAGGGTTCCTGATGCTGTGTTGTTGCAAGGATCAGAGACCAGAATCCAGTCAAGAATGGGACTAGTGTCCAGGGATTTGTAATAGTGAGTAGGGGAAGTAATAAGCTGTTTGAAGCCATGATGGTTGATGGTTGATGCTAGAAGAAAGACAGTTAGAAGTGAATGCACTCCAGCTGATGTTGGTATCACCTAGGATGACTGTTTCTTTGGTAATGTGTGAAATCCAGTAAACTATGCATTCAAGGGTGGGTATAACATTTCCAGGGGGATATATAGAACAATAATACAAAGGAGTTCGTAGTCATTTACATTAACATTTAAGTAGGAGATAAGTAGGTCTGTATTATTGAATGTGGGCAGAGTTTCTGTAAGAGAAGCCTCATACATGTTAGGATAGAGGATAGCTACCCCGACACCTGGATTTTTGGTTAGTTTGTCAGCTGTAATGATGTATCTTGGAGGAAGTATTTCTGATTCTTTTATATAGGTTTTAGCCATGCCTCAATAAGAGCAGCAACACCTGAAGCCTAATGACATGCAGGTCAGTGAGTTTATTACACATTATATATATATATATATATATATATATATATATATATATATATATATATATATATAGGCAGGTAAAGTTTAATTGTTTGGAATTATTGGAGGTGACCTCTGGGGATGTGGGTGAGAATAGGATAGAGATAGAAGGAGTGCCTGTGTTAGGATGTGTGTCACCACATAGTTTAATTTGTGAGGCAGGTTGGAGAGAGTGAACTGGTTTTATAATGGTAAATTTTATTTTTATTATTTTTTTGTTTGTTCTGGGCTGGTAGTGAGGAGTGATAACAATTTTGTATTTAAAGCAAAGAGTAGGTGAGGTGGTAAATAGATGTGGAACAATTTCTGGTGAAGAATTTTGGAGAGAATAGTTTAAATGGAGGATCATGATATGTAAGGAAATCTGGGGTATAAGAGTAGCTTGACAGTCTGTCAGGAGAGATAGTATTAGACAAAGTAGAGTAGTTAAGCTAATGTATAACATACATACTAGTGATGAGGTGGGAAGACAATGAAGGCAGAATCTTGTCATGGGATGGAGAGGCAATGACATTTGACACAAACATCTGTAAGAGTTGGAGTGATTTTAGGGAAAGGTAAGAGTAATAAGAGTAGGGAGTGTGCTGAGTAAAAGTGAAACAGATAGAGCTGAGAATCAAAGACAAAAATGTGCAGTACTGAGTAAGAACCAGAATAAGGTGGTAAGTTAGAAAAGGGGGAGAAGTACTGTGAGATTATGTGTAAAAGTTAATAAGATGAAGTAAAGTTGTTTAAATGAGCTGATAGGTGGGTTGGTAAAGGAAGAGGTGAGTTTTTTAGATTGGAAGAGAAGGGAAGGGAGGCCAATAGTGCAAAGGGAAGGAAAGGTGGATATTTACTGGGTAGTCATACAGTGACTGGGTGAGAAAGACAATGTCAGAAGTACTGTGGTGGATGCTGTATTAACAGAGCAGATACTGAGTGAGTGAATCAATGAGTAAGGAAGAGAATACTAATTGTGATGGATGGTATGGGCTGGGTGAAAGTGTGCAGATTGTTCTGATATGTAGATGTGTCTTTAGGCAGATTTGCAATGTCATTAAAAAGTGGAAGGAGAGCAGTGGGATTAAATGTGTGATTGCGGAGGTTAGATTGGGAGTTGGAGTTGGGGGTAGGAGGGGAGCAAAGCAGGCCGCAATCAGTCTTGGCCTTCTCAAACCCAGTGAGTCTGCATATCAAGTCCAACAAAGATAAACAAATGGCCTGAGGCAGAGTTTTGCATTGGCTGTTAAATGACAGAAACTAAAATTAAATGTACATCACTGTAAATTAGTGATAAGGCAATCTCTGCAGAGTGAGAGCAGTACAACTACACTGATGTACCACTGGGTGTTCGAGGATGTTTAAACATGAATGCAGCTCACACAGGGGAAGTTTACATCAAGAAAAACACAGGTAAGAAATGTATGCCCTCTTTACTTACAGTCTTGGTTGTGGCAATGTTGATAATACTCAAAGTCTGTGATTTAGGATACAAAACAATAGCTACTACATTTATCTAAAGTATTTTGATCAGAAAAGAGGCAGAGATGGTTAAATTGCAGGTGCTGTGAATACTGCAACTTGTCTCTTCATTGTTATGGGTGTGTCACAATTTAAAACTTCTTCTCTGTAATTGAATTTCTCCTATTTTGTAGTATTGCAGAATTCATTAACATGATTAACATGATTAACTAAAATCGATTATCAATCACTTATAAGCATTTCTAGGTGAAAAATAAAATTATCAATTACATTTGTAGACACTTTTTTAAAGACAAACCCTTTAATTTACTATATATGCTAATAAAATCATTAATACCTGGTGAATTTAATGCTTTTAATCTCAATTGCCATTCACTTTCTTTAGGCTCCAAAAATGGTTAATGCAACCTCCCCTCATAGAGAGGTGAATGCAATAAATAACTGCAAACAAAAGCTTTTGAATTTGTATATTTCATAGACTATCTGTACAAAGCATCATCCATTTTTAATCATTTAATATCACCAATATGTTCTCTTATGTACATTTTTAAACACCTAATATTTTTTCAACATAGAATGAAAAACAAGTTTGGTATGTCACTAAATACACCATTCTCGAAAGTCACTAAGGAATCTAAGATTTGGATTTGGATGGATTGGCTAGATAAATCTAATACTGTATCTTGCCAAAATACAACAGTTGTTAAAGTAATAAAAGAGATCAATGTGAGAGACTCTCGGGGAAGGCCCCATAGTTAAGAAAACACTAATGGAAGTAGTATAGAAATGGAAGAAGAAACAGATACATCTCATATTAATAAAAAAGGGATACAGCAACTTGATCAGAGGTTCAATCATCTCCTGTTATATCAGAGTAGAAAGCCAGTAGACAGGAATAAGAGTAAGAAAGTAAGATAAGCACTGAAGAAGGGAAAGGGAAGTTACCAGTATGATGAAAAGGTGGATGAAAATGTTTTCTTGAGTTATGTTTTATGCAGCATGATTTAAATCAACGTGTGAAATCTGAGACCACAGACACTGCTTCATGTCAGAATTCTGATGAAAATAATGATGATCTTGCTGGCTGCCAGATAATGTAAATTTCAGGAAGGCCTACAGGGAAGACAATATACGATGTACAGCTACAGAGAATATATCAAGAGTAGAAGAGAAAGAAAAGCCACAGCATAGCGTCACTTCATTAACGTACTTTGAACTGAGAAAGGACTTGCTCCACAAGGTAACCAGAGATAAAAGACTGATAAAAAGGTAGTTACTAGTTCATGGCCTTTCAGCTGAAGTTACAGTCATCTGTAAACCATTCTCAGCCAGATGAACACTTTAATTAAAACTGGATGGGAGATATTGAGACTGGTTGCTTCGTTATTTTCTGTTTATTATAAAGGAAGCACTCCATGCCTCCAGTGAATTCACACAACTTGCACTGCTCTATGGTAGGAATCCCTGAGACTTGTTAGAGATATAGAAGGAAACAAAGAAGGAGGAGATTGTTTCCTTTGAAAGTGTGATACAGCATTTCTCAAATCTGCAACACAGGTTAAAAACTATAATGCCTGTAGTAAACGAGTACATGGAGATAGCCGTGGAGATACAACAGACACCATATAACACAACGAGAAGGATCCTTTTAAACCATTGAAAAAGTAAATGAAGTACATTATAGGCTGAAACAACCAGAAAAAATAAACCAGAACAGTTATACCATATGTATTTTAAGAAGCTTCAAAGAAAAATAAAGCTTCAGCAGTAAGCATGTTCACAGAGGAATTTCAGCCCCTCTCAGCACTCTCTGCAGTCAGAATAGATGACACATCTTCAAAGTCTCAGAAACAAGATGTACAGGAACTTATACTTAGGAAGAAGGATGTATTTTAGACCTGCCTGTGAAAACCAGTTTAATTTAGCGCAACATACAAATCATACTTGGTGATAAACTAATAAATACCAAGATCCCAGTTCAGAAAATGTTCAAACTTGCAATCATAGAAGGATCCCAAAGTATGCAGAATAATTGTATTGTACTGGTCCCCAACCCTAATAGAACTACAAGGTCTTGCAATGACTTCAGAGAGTTAAAAAGCAAGTCTATATCAGATTTTTGTTCCATACCCCAAGTGAATTAACTGTTTCAAAAATCTGGGCAAGGCTAGGCTTCTGTCTACTTTGGACCTACCCAAAAGCTATTGGCAAATTTTCCAAACCCAGAAACTAAGTAAAAAGTGACATTTTCCACACCAGATAGACACTTCCAGTACAGAGACTAACTAGTTATGTTCAAGTTAGGCACAGCAAAATTCCAATAATAAGCTATGCAATAAGGGTGAGGGATATTAAAATCATATACTGAGAAATTTAACAATGCCAACTCCTAAAAGAACAGATAAAGTTTTTTTTAGCTTGATTAGTTAACTTTTGTAAGTTTATTCCTAATTTTGCCCCCATTATTTGCCTCTTGACAGGCCTGCCTAAGGATAAGTCTGTTAAAAATTAATTGCACAGCTGAAGAAAATAAGCATCTAGGCAGTATAATGATACATATTTATTAATGGTCTTCATAATGCCAGTAAACAAGCCACTACAGTACAATATGCTGATTTGTTCAGCAAAAATGCTAACAAAACCAATACACAGCCCAACATCCATTATACTCCATTGCGCTGTGGCTAAACAAATGTCAACTCCTACTAAATCTCAGTAAAACAAAATTCATATTATTTACTCCCAAACCCTGCTCAAGCCAAAGGACATCTTTTACTATCATCTCTGCTAGCACTGAGGTCTAACAAGTTCACTAGGCTAAACTCCTAAGTTTCATCATAGATGACCAGCTGAAATTTGATCAACACAGTAACCAAGCCATAAAGAAAACACACCAACAACTAGGCTCTTTATATAGAGTAAAATAATTTATCACTGATGGAGTCAGAACAAAATATTGCATCTGCTTTCTTATTGCCTTCACTACTGTATGCTTCACCCATTTTCAGTGATCTGCAAGCCACATTGCTGGCAAAGCTAGAACAATGTTATAACAAAACCACCAAATTTGCTGTAAACTATCACTACTGGTCACACCACTATCTAGCACTCTGGGAACTTAATTGGCTAGCACCAACCCACTGCCTGTCTATATCACAACTTGCTACCAAACATAATCATGCATAAGCCAGACAACTGTCCAAACATAAAAAACATCTTAAGGCTCTATTCCCCTTAAAGACAACTAAGATCAAAATACTGTTCACCACAACAAAATCTTAGAGTTCTACATTCTCCCTATACTCTAACAAAATTTCAGAATCTGGACTTCCATCCATCTAGCACTAAAAACTTACCAAAATGGAAGTTCCTTTAAAAAGGAATTAAAATGTCTGAGAAAAAAAAATGGGTCCACTCCTGCTTCTCACCAGGTTGACTATCATAATACAAATATATTGTATCCCTTCTCATCATTAGAATAATCATGACTGTACTATTTTCCTCACTTCTGATTTGTCATTACAATAATTACACAGACAACTACATATTTCTTAATATTACTGTCTTCCTAATGTCACTTTTCTTTCCTCTTGGAAGTATTTTTTTTTTCACAAAAACTGATTTTACTACACCAAGGAACTAAGCTGTGACTAATATATTCCCATGAATTAAACTCATTGTTGTGTGTAAACTGTTTGTATAAAATGTCCTTCTTGTATGCATATGATCCATATGTTAAAGGTGAGTTCTTGAACTTTATATAATGTCTGACTTGTTTTGTTTAATCTTTTTAATGCATAATCTTATACTGTATATAATTTTCCTTCTTTGTTTAAACATTCATAACCATTTTAATGATTATACAATACATGGAGCTTTTCTCCCCTGGCCTCTATTGAAAAGGGGTGTATGCTAAACTTAGTCAGACTAAGGGTAAAATAAATAAATAATTGAAAAAAGTTCAGAGCCAGTACTAATAGTTCTTTACTTTATAGAGTGCTTCTTAATCCACACAGATGCCTCTGAGGTAAGCATACATGCAAACATAAAAAAAACTGCCCATACTGAGATAAACCACACAACTTTACTGATTTTGTTGCTGAGTCAAACCATTTGGACATCTTCTACTTTGGATACCCCTATTTTATGTTTTTTATCACTCCAATGTGAGCGGTTCTCCACAGACAGCAGCTAAGGCAACAAACCTAGAAAACATGCAAAATAAAAAAATGCCCATACTGAGAAACTACATAACTTTGCTGATTTTATTGCTGGGTCAAACCATTTGGACCTCTTCTACTTTGGATACACCTATGTCAGGCTTTTTTACTCCAATTAAAACCAGTAATTAAAACACAAGATCACTGGAACTGAACTGGCACCAGTTAGATGAATTTAGATATTCTGAAATGTAATGACATCCATCTGACTCGTACAAAGCCTCATAATGATCATAACAGGTTTAGATGTAAGAAATGGATCTAAAGAAGTCTACTAGGCTGAAAGAGCTTATCACAATAAAACCTATAAGAGGAATGATCTGGAGTCTGTCTTTTTTTGAAGAAAGAGGATATAGAACTGTGTTTATTTTGTTTTTAAAAATAAAATTATTTAGTAGAAGGGATTGGTCTAAATACTTGTACTCTCAACAATCCTGTGTCAGAACAGTAGCAGAGCTATAAGGGTAATCTAGAACAGTTTATGGTTACAGACTTTGTGTGTGTATCCTAAAATGAATATAAAACATGAGGGTAGTATTGATACCAATGAATCCTTCATTTGCAACTGCAGTTCTCATACTCTTAAATTAGCAAATATCTACATATTTTCCCTTCCATTCAAACTGCTTTATACAAAATATGTCAGTGCTCTATTAGCCCTCAGATTTTTTTGCCAAAAGTTTATAACCTCTTGAACTGCCATTTACACCCCAAATCCCCAACTATGTTACAGGTACACGGCTTTAGGCTTGGATAAAGTATAATAGGCATATGGTAGCAGCTATTACCGCCTAAATGGAAAACTTCATGGTGGTTGTTATTGCCTTTATTTTACTGACTAGACAGCTATGGTACAAACTTGCATTACAAGGCCTTAAACAAATGTAAAAAACACCAAATAAGCCCACAAACAAACAAACAAACAAACAAACAAACAAACAAACAAACAAACAAACAAATAGAATATCAAACAACATTAGCAAGTTCTCTTACTCTTTATGAGAAAGCCAATATTATAGAAGTTCACTAGCAGGTACAATGTATTTTTGTATTTTGTGTGTGTGTGTGTGTGTGTGTGTGTGTGTGTGTGTGTGTGTGTGTGTGTGTGTGTGTGTGTTAGGTATGACATTTTTTTATATGAATGTTTTTAAAGCTATGGAAAATTTAGAATCATTCACTGCTTTGTTTTGAGTTTTAGAGTCCCTGGTATAAACAACAATATTGCAACTTGTGGCCTGTGAAAATCATAACCTGAACAGAATAACAGTGTAGTTGCTTTGGGTGCCCTCTGCTTATCAGGACTGGTGCATCATGAGAAACAGTTCTGTACTGGTCCTTAAACTTTCATACATGCTACTTGTATGCTATATGTCATATGTCATGGATGGGTCCCCTTCAGTCGATTGAAAGTTTATAAGTTCGAACCACATATGGCCAAGACCATATGTTTGAACTTATAAAAGTCCGATCTGACTGAATGGAGATCTCCGTACAGAGCAGAAAGGGAAGATCTCTCATTTCTGCAATGTAGTGTGATCTTGGAGTTGGTATATTTAAGTAACGGGGGTGTGGGGGGGTGCAGGGGGTGTAGCCCCTCTAGTATAGACGTTTAATTTTATGTTTATTTTTTTTTTTTTTTGTGGTTTTACGTCAGTTTTTGAACTTTTACAAATTCAAAAATATGGTCTCAGCCATCTGTGGTTCGAACTTGTAAAAGTTCAATTGACTGTAGTAGACCTGGAATGGATATAGCTTCACCAAGTGACCCACTGCAGCCACAGTACATCCTTCCATTTGCTCACAGTATACAAGAAGTCTGATTAACATCAATGAATGCCAGCAAGTGTTACCAGGCACTTCTCAGTATTTACTGGCAGTTGCCATTCACCCCCATATTTCACTGTTCAAAACTTTTGTCTAGGTTGTACATCTGTACTCTGCAGCTGAGAGGTATGTTGATGAGACACATAACAGCTTGTTTTATGAATTACTTAGTTTGAATTATGAAACAAAAAAAAAATCTGCAGAGACTCTGTCAGGTGTTTTCAGCTTTAGTAGACGGTTAAGTTCAGCAGACAGCCACCATTACCAGGAATCTTTTAAATGCATTTATTTATACTAATAGTCTATTTTTTCATGTAGCAGATGTTACAGCAGTAGCCAAAAAGAGTTCTTAATAAAGTCAATCAGCAGTCATTTTGTGAGGCTGACACCTTTTGGCATATTTGCAGGTATGCAAAACTAAAATGAAAGACCATCCTGAATGCTTACAGTGCGTACTGCGTACTCATAAAGAACATTTTATTTCTAAATTCACCAGTAATAATATACAATCTTTTACTTCAAATGCAGTACAGAGCACAATAACATTTAACGTAAAACATGTCCAAAGATTGTAGAAGTAAAACCTTTAAGTGAACTGGAAATATACATCTAAAATTGAATTTATTATGACCCTTGTACTTAAACATGCTTGACTGCAAATCCTAGGATGGAAATGGGAAATAAACAAGGACATGCACTGATGGTTTACAAATGTGGAAACATTTTAATAAAACAGGCAATGATTTGGGCAGACATTCAGGTCAATGTCTGGTTTAGTGTAATTAAACATGCATTTAGTAAGACGGAACAATAAATCACCAGAAAAACAATTCTTGAATACAGTTGAGCTTCCATTAACATTAGCACCTGGAATCTGTGATCATGAAAAAGATATTAATATTGATAGATGGAAAAAAACAGTCAGAAATGTAAAACACTGCGACACCCGTTACCTGATATTATATTATATACCCATTCCTAAGTCCAAAAATAATAATTAAAGTCTTATAGTTCTTATTCTTATAGTAGCTACAGCAGGAACATTGTGAGAGTGTTAAAATACTTTTATTAATATTAAAGTCAGTGTTTATTTTATTAATGCATTTCGACATGAAAAATGTGGGAAAAGAGCAGAAAAAGATTTTTGTTAAGGCCATAAAGTATGGGAAAAACACTAATGAGCACACGTATGGTATCACTACCATTTATCTGTCTAGCATCTAGAAATTATTCCATGAAGTAAGAGACTGATGGTGGGGTTTGATAACTGGAGGGGGTTGAAACAAGAGGGAAACATGTGACTGATTGATAAGGTCTCTCTTGCATTAAAGTGGCAAAAACAACTTTGAAGTAGTAGATTATGCAGTTTCTTGCTTACAGATAATGTATTGGTCAGAACCAAGTCAAGGACGATGATTGGACAGGTATATGGAGCAGAAGTGATAAGTGATAGCTGAGGACATTCAAAGTAAATGGGCTGAAGGAAGAAAGTGAATGGCTGAGGCTAACTGGAATAGTATTGGGCTCTAGTACAACAGGTCAATGGCCATCACCTATGATCAAACAGATAGTGTAAGTCACTTTCATCCACAGATTGTCTCAGTAGCCACTCATTGTAGCTTTCTTAACTATACATACCTCAGACGGTGATGTCTGCAATGTACAAGTCCAGTCTTCAATGAAATGGAACCCTTGACAAAAAACTCCATTCCATCCTATTGCATACTGGACCCATTGTACCTCCCCAGTAACCCCCTCCCTTTCTCATGCCCCATCATGGCCCATGCCATCCAGATACGTTACTTCTTTTTTTGCTTTCTTCACACTTTGCCATAATTTTTAACTTTTCCTCCAACCTTTTTGTGTACTTTAATTGGCCAAGACTACATTATAACACATGTAAAGAAGTAATTGAACTAAGCTGGGGTCTGGGGGAATGCTAGGGCTCCAGAAGTCACAGGGTTCTAGACTCTACATTCTTTGAGATGCATCTGAGAGTTTTTCCTCTACAATCTTTTCAGTCATTTACAGTCTGAAAAGAAATCATGAGTAAAGAAGTACATTTTATTTTCTTTCAAGGAAAAATAAGTTACATCTAAAGCTTAACCTTCAATCCTAATAAAATAGTATTTCCCAAGAAAATGTAATGACAAGTGCTTGCAAAGGTATATATATCTAATATGGGTAAAGTGCCTACCTTTCCATCCTAGAGGATAGATACCTTCTGTGCACTCCTTTGATGTTAAGATTGGGATGAAAGTAAAAGCACAAATGACCACAGTCATATGTTATACAGCTGAAGGTTCCAGTAATGACAATCACTTGTATGACTGTGACTTTATGCCTCCGAAGTTTGATTGTGATTAAATGAATGAATGAATAAAGCCATATATAACTACCCCACAGAATGTATCTTCTCAGCTCATAGCTATCAGAATACATTGTTCAGGCCACTGCAATTCTCACCCCCCCCAACCTCATAGCTCAAGAATCAGGGAGAAAGCTAAAAAATAATGGGGGGACAATAGACCAAAATCAGGCACAGGTATTGCCTTTATATACTTAGAAAGTTGCAAGAATAATAGCCTTTGCATAAGTATACTTTTTCTGGAGGCTGCTAAGTATGAAATTTAGATGTCTGTCATAATTTATTGAGTTTAATCCACATTGATTTGCTACAACAAACACACGTTATAAGGAATAGATCAAAATATGATGCAAAATCAGTCATATTCTGTAAAATCAGGGGCAGTTCAGAGCATCTATAACCCAACATATACATATATTATACTTACTTGTGCGCACACACACACACACACACACACACACACACACACACACACACACACACACACACACAGACAAAACCATTATGCCTCTCAATCACTGAGCATTAAAAATCATAGCGCTATCCCTTAAAATCATAACAGAGAGTCAGTAAAAGGAGCACTTTTTGTTTTTCATAATAGAAGTTCTTCATCTACTTGACCCTATATGGTAAGTGATGAGGAATCTTTGTATTGGTTTAGTTTATTTATTTAACAAGGTATGCTCCCATAAACAGGACTGACTTTAGGAAGAAATCAGTAAATCTAGTAAGAGCAAGAACAACACTAAACCTGATGGCCAATATCATAGCTCTACAAATAAATAATAGCAGATAAGCGGTATGGTGACATCCATCAATTACAGATATCTGATAATTACTGTACACTTCTGAAGTTGTATTGTGATCAGCAGAATAAATAAATACATAAATAAGGGCCACAAATTAATATATCTCCTCAGTTAACTGCTGTCAGAATACTGTGTGTAGCCCAATGCGAACCACCCAACTCAGTGTGTAGCCCACTGGAAATCACCCACTCAGTGTGTAACCCACTGCAAATTACCCACTCAGTGTGTAACCCCTTGTGAACCACCCCACTCATCTCATACCCAGCTAAGGCAGGGAGCGAAAAAATAATGGAGGACACAAAAGACCAAAATCAAGGACAAATATCACCTTTGTATACCTAAAACTTTGCCAAAATAATTTGCTTTACATTAGAATGCTTTTTCTGAAGGCTTCAAAGTCTGAAAGTCAACCATTTCTCTTTATTTGTGATTGCAATCCTCACTAGTTTGCCAAGGAAAAAACAAATGTTACAAGGAAAAGACCAAAATATGAGGCAAAACTAGACACACTGAGTGAAATCAGGAACAGCCAAGAGAATCTATGCCACCCACCACACACACACACACACACACACACACACACACACACACACACACACACACACACACACACACATAGATGTAGATATAGACAATATATGTATATATTATTCCACTGTAAAACAGAATAAAATAAAAAAATCAACCAGCCAGTAACCAAACAAAGTATTTAATATTTCTCTAACATAGGTTCATAGGTTCATAGGTGGGTACTAGGCTATTGGCCCTAGGGCCTATATAAGCCTATCCAAATGGTACCCTGGCTTTTGCCACCCAAGAAAATTATTTTCCTGTGCCCCTGTCAAGCAGAGCCACAGAAGTGATCCCCGGGGTGAATTTCCTATCTCCCATCCAATCATCAAGATTTTTCTTAAAGAGTGCTAATGAGGAGCTTTGTTTGATATAGATAGGTAGCTTGTTCCAGAGTACGGGAAGTCTCTGGGACAGGAATCTATCCCTCCAGCATGTTCTGTTTATTGTGGTGACAAGGTTTAGATCCCTAGAGCATGTAGCTTGGAAGGATTGGGATTTCTTTAAGTGGAGCATGTCTAAAAGCTCTGGGTTTGACATAGCTTTGTATGTTAGGCAGAGATCACCTCTGAGTAGGCGATATGCGACAGAGTAAAGCTGGAGTTTTTTGAGACAGTCTGCGTAGGGCATCTGTTTGAGGCTGGTAATCCTCATTGTGAGGTATTTCTGTGGCCTTTCCAGTTGCTGTAGATGTCTTGTGAGGTACATACCAAAAGGGGCATTGTACTCTATAATGTGTCTAATGAGTGATGAGTAGAGGGGAACAATGACCTTTTTTTTCCTGGATGAGAAACCTTTTGTGATGAGGTGTGCCATGTAGAAGGATTTCCTGACTACTGTGGCGATGTGATTATCAAAGGAGAGACAACTGTCCACCTGAGTCCCAAGGTCTTTTATCACACTTTCGGTGTTAAGTAGACTACTGCCTATGTGGTAGTTCATGGGTATAGAGTTTTTACCAAAAGAGTTAACAATGAACGTTTTGGCATTGAGCTTCAGGCCATGGCTTTGACACCAGGCATCTGTCTCAGTGAGGCCTTTTTGTAGGATGTCCACATCGTTAGGAGTTTTGATCATGGCTCCTAGTTTGCAGTCATCTGTGAACTTTGTTAGCCAAAGACCTTCTGTGTTAGCCTGTACTTCAGAGAAGTAGATACCAAACAGGAGAGGACCTATGACTGAACCCTGTGGTACTCTACTTGTCACTGGTCTGAAGTTGGATTTAGAGTCTACTACTTTCACAGTGTGGGTTCTGTCAGTAAGCCAGTTGGCAACCCATCTTGTGACATAGGGATTTATACCAAGTTTAGTGAGTTGATCTATAATTCCAGAGTGGGGGATGGTGTCAAAAGCTTTGGCGAGATCTAGATAGGCTGTGTAGACCACCTTACCCTCATCTACGGCTTTGTTGACCACTTCAAAGATGTTTATCAGGTTTAGGAGAAATGATCTGCCTTTTACAAACCCAAACTGGGTAGGGTCCAGAGTTTGGAGATTGCTTATAAGTTCCATGATGATACATTCCATAGCCTTGCAGACCAGGCTCATCAGGCTAATGGGGCAGTAGTTCCTGGGGTCCGTGGTGGCTCCCCCTTTGTGGAGTGGGATAACCATTGCTGTGCGCCATTCACTGGGCACAAAGCCTGAGGTGGGGCTATGATTGAACATGGAACTTAGGTGGGGTGCCAGTTTGTTCTGTAGTTCATGTAGAATGCAGCCTGGGATGTTGTCAGGTCCCATGGATGCTGTGTTCTTGGCTTTGGAGAGTGTGTTTTTTACCTGTGAAGCCAAGATTACAGGAACTTTGCATTCTTCCAGTATAGAGATGGGCCCTTTAGGGTGTGAGAGAGGGGTAAAGTTAGCACTGAACCTATCTTCCAGGATGTTGGCAATATCAGTTGGTTCTGTATATTAATGCCATTGTACTGTAACTCAGAGCAGATCTGAGTATTGCCATTGAGATTCTTGACATAGCTATAGAATGCATTGTGGTTGTCTTTAGAATCAGTGGCAATTTTGTTTTCATAACTAGCTTTGGAGGATTTTATGAGGGATCTCAGCTTCTTACTGAAACTGACCATGGAGTTCCTCCAATCATGGAATTTTACTCTTTTTTGCAGCAGTTTCTTTCTTCTGTTGTACAGTTTGTTTATGGCAGGGGACCACCAGATTGGTTCCTTTTTTTGGAGGATAGCATCTTGGTTCTGTTAGGGATTGCATGATCCATGCACTTGTGTAAACACTTATAAAGTACATTTGTATGGGATTCAGCAGTCGTACCGCTATTGCCTGTCAGCATGGGTGCCGTGAAATTTGCCACTTCTGTCTTAAGAAGCGTGAAGTTGGCTTTGGAGAAATGTTTAAGGTGGTTTCCCTAATGGGGGGTGGGGGTGGGATGTGGATGTCTAGGGTGATTAGCTTGTGGTCGGATCTGACCAATGATGAATTGACCTCTGGTGTGGAACACTGGTTGCTCATGTTGGTAATGACCAGGTCTAGGATACTGCTGCCCCTGGTGGGGGTGTGGATAAGTTGATCCAAGGCATTGGAATTTATGAATTCCAGAAAACTTTGAGCACAAGAGTTGGTACATGAGTAGTTTTCCCAGTTAATGGTGGGGTAGTTGAAATTGCCCATTATTAGGGTGTTAAGTTGTACCCTAATATTTTCCAGTGTATCAAGAAATGAGGAGTGGGAATCCTGTGGCATGGTGGGGGATCTGTAGCAAGCTACAGTTTGGATTGCAGTCTTGCCCAGAGTTAGTTGCACTTAGATAACCTCGGCTGCATTATGCTGAGCAACTAGCCTGGAGGTGTGGATATCCTTAATGAATATGGACACGCCTCCGCCTTTAGTGTTTCGGTCCAGGTTAGGTGGCCGAAAGGTGTGGTATGAATTATAGCCTGGTAATGCAGGGGTGCTTTCTGGAGCCTTGAACCAGGTCTCTGTCACTGCACAGATGTCAATGTTCTCCATTTTAAGGAGTGCCTCGAGTCAGTGCATTTTGAGGTTTAGACTTCTAGCATTGAGTAGCATCACCCTCAGATTTTGCTTGCTTGTTCCTGGTACAGTACAAAAGCAGACAGCTCCTCCGTGTCCCTTTTCATGTAGTCCAGGGAGGTACGTCTCAGGTCATTCACACCAACATGGACAATGACAGAGTCATATTTGTACTTGTTGTGGAGTGACATGTGTGCATGCATTATGTGGCAGATCCTGGCACCTGAGAGACAGCTGACAGTAACTTTCTTTTTGTTTAGCCTGGTGAGTGGAACATCAGTGTGCCTGACTATAGAGTCACCTATAACTAGAGTGTTAGGCATGTGGTTATGCCTTATGGGCTGTGGTTGAGTGGCACACTGAGTTTGTGGGCTATGTGTCATTTGGGTTGTGTTGGGGGGTGGAGGTTGCTTGCGTTTCTGCTTTGGAGGTTCCTGCTGCTTGGGTAGATTTTTGTTGAGAGCCTCTGTGGATGTAGGTGTGTGTTTTGTGTTTTATGTGTGTGTGGGGTGGTGTAGGTTTTGAGGGACTATGTGATGAGTGTGGTGTGGTGCAAGTGTTTACCTTCTCCTCTTGACTGTCTAGTCCAGTCTTGGGTGAAGAGAGCTTTACTTCCAGTTTGGCTATATAGGTTGCATCTCTCACAGGTTGTAGTGTTGGGTGGTAGGAGGAGAAGGTTGTCTGTGTACATGAGGCAATTGCTGCATTGCCCCAAGATGCCCAGATTCATCAGGTAGACAGGAGAAAATACCGAGAGCTGACCCTAGACATGCCTGGATAGGTGCTTATTTATTAAGTACTAAAAACTGTTTTCCTCTAGACAAGTGAGGAAAGTTGAGTGCTGTAGTAATTTGTAGCTTATTTAGTGCTTACAATGAGTTCTGAACAAGTGCTGAGCTCAAAGAAACAGATTTGAGTGCTGAAACTAGAAAACTGGGTAGTTCTAAGAAACAAAATTAAGCTAGAAAGCTTCCCTCCATCACAGAAAGGCTTGGGGGCTCAGAAGCTTACAAACAGTCCTGGGTTCAGCAAATCTGTATCTGGACTAGACGACTTACAGAAAAGGCAGGAAACAAGCTTAGAAAATATTTTTTTTTTTCGCCAAAAGCCTTGAAGGAGTAAAATGTTAAAAAAATCACCTGCCATATATGCCATATATACAATCGAATAGTTAACACCATTAATTAAACAATCATATAAATGCATGTGGGTACTGACATACACACACATACACACACACACACACACACACACACACACACACACACACACACACACACACACACACACACACGCACATGACCACCATCTATTGGAGCCACTGTTGCTCTACACCCCAGAGATTTGACTGTAATCAAAAGAATAAACACATAAATTAAATGACACACATGAATGTATCGTCTCATCTCTCTGCTGTCAGAATAGTGTGTGCAGTGTACGCCACCCCCTTGCTTCCACATGCCTCTCAGCCTCTTCACACAAGAATGAAGCAGTAAGCTAAATAATAAAGTGTAACAAAAGAACAAAAGTCAGGGACATATATTGCCCTTACATACTTATAATGTTGCTAAAAGAACTAGCTTTTTATTATCATGCTTTTTCTAAAGGTTAGCAAAATTAAAATTCAAATGACTCTCATTACTTACTGACTGCAATCTTAACAAATTTGTCTGGAAAAAAATAAACACTTTGCAAGGAACAGACCAAAGAACTAGTAATGAAGAAAAGGGGGGGAAATATTGCTACACTGATATTTCTGTAAATATGAGATTAATTATTTTTCTTTCAGTCTCAGGCTGCCTTGGTCTGAGCCAAGAAAAATATCTCCTCACTACTTCATAGGGCAGCCCGATTAAATACGTTTTTGTGATGTTTCTGCCTTTTGCAAATGCAGGAAGAACTGTAATAAGTCTTGACTGTCATAGTCTCAGTAGGAAGCAGTCATAGTGAACAAGGAAAATAAGCCAATTTCTGTTTTTTTTTTCCTTAGGGCAACACAGAAGCTTTTGGAATTCGATTCATGTGCATGCATAGAGTTCCGATAACATCAACAATAATGGTAAAACTAATTTTATTAAAGAAAAAAAGTAAATTTAAAAAAATGTTTTTTGTATATTTATTTATTTATTGGAGGGGCTGCAGCTACCCTTTGAAGTATTGAAAAAAAGGTAGCCATGTGGATATGAAAATATATTGATAAAGTGTGATATAATGTATTGGGCCACCCAGGCATAGTCATTGAATCGCTTAAAGGCACAGATACTCTTCAGGAGGGCCTGACATAGGTAACCAACTAGTGCCAGAGCCATGGAATAAAACTCAGTGCAAAAAATGCATATTATTATCCTTTGGAAAGATGGCTGCCCCTGAAAATGATCACATTTTTAATATGACCCTCAAAGCAGACCAGGTAGTCAGGGATCTAGAAAGCTATTTTAACAGTAACTTGAACTTTGACCACCACGTGTCTTCTGTGGTGATAAAATCATTCTACATTGTGCAACCTATAAGTGAAGGCATGGCATCTAGGTCTGTCCAAGTTGGTCATTGTTCTGCTGTATTCAGCTCTCATCAGACCAGTCAGTGAGTACAATTCACCCTGCTGCATGTACCTGACTGGGTACTTGCAACAACTTGAGAGACCACAAAAAGAATACCAGAGTAAACAACAAGTTCTATGTGGTCCATCTCAAAGCCCTATCCCTCTCCTACAGACTGCCATGTGGCAATCTATGCCTAGCCTACAAGGCATCCTCTGATCCAACATTGATGGAGTTATAGCACATCTGCAAAAATAATACCATCAGGAATAACTGTTCTGGACTTAAACCTCATCTGCAACATAAACAGGACATGTTAGAGGGACACCCATGTGTCTCAAAGGTCACGCCTTCTCTGGAACTGGCTTTCCATCCATGTGAAGCAAAGCTCATCCTTAATTCTATTGAAATGTAACTTGGACTAGTGGATGGGAAATCACAAATTTACTCCTGTTTTGGCACCTAAGTCCTTAATGGACAGGACCAGCCAGTGAACACTTGATGTGTACAAGCTTATATCATAACCATAACATTTCTAGGGGTATTAACACTTAACAGCAATAGTCTGGTAAGTTTGGGGGTTAGCTTGACTAGGCTTAAATGGCTCTTGGGCTGAGCCTAGTAACTACTATTAACCGATGAACATTCAAACAAAGACATCAAGAGCCCAGGTGTAAATTTGAAAGCATGGGTTGGGGTACAGAAATGGTCAGAAATCAGGTGCAACCACACAGGACTGGGTAAGTGAGAAATGCTGCTGCTACTTTCAAAAGAAAAAAAAAACATGGATGGGGAGGAATTGACTTTTAAAATGGCTGCAACTTGATTTTGTGCTCAGTGAACACAGAATATTTTAAACAAATTTCCCCCACATGGATTGTTTTCATATTCTGTTTTAATCTAATCTGTATCCAGTTATCTTACATGGGTATTACCCTAATTTGTTAGCATTTGCAAGACTAAGAAAAATGCTTAACTGTTGCAATTTTGAAATAACAAAGTCTTAAGTGTTATTTTCTGTGTGATGTTTTTATTGTTTTTCAGTACTAAACAAAATGAACACTGACTATTCTGATACTGTAAACAATGCAGCAGCTGAAGAGAATAAGAGAACAATCTCAGAGACAGAAAGAAAGTTAGATCCCTTGCTGCCTTGGTCAAGCAAGTGTTGGCTGATATCTAGCTACCTCTAATAAGACTGACAACTGCTCAGTACTAAAATAATCTTTCTCAAGACAACAGTGACTATGGACTCTAAATGGATATAGGATGCACACTGTGAGTAGCTGGAGAATAATCACTGATTTAACAAAATCTCACTAAATCTGGGCAATTTAAAAAATCAGAATGTGAAAGAAATGCCTGGTGAATCTTAAATAGAATCCTGATAAATCGAAACTGATCTAAATGCTACAGAGTGCACTTCTGGAGGACTGTGACATAGTCTATACAATAAAGCAAGTGCATTTAATGCTGAGATTTAAACCGGCATTGGGGCAACCATTGATACATGTAATTATGCTGCAGTTTAATGATACAGATAAGATAGAATTTCTGAATAGAGCAAAAGAGAGTAAGGAATTTATCTTAGGGTGCAAAAAGTGTGCCTCTTCCATCACTTTTTCCAGGAGGCCATGTAAATCAGGAGTCATTTAAAAAGATCAGGTCCCTCTGTTATGAGAAGATTCTCCCTACATTATTTAAATACCCAGAAGTCCTCCAAATAAAATGGAATCCAGATAAGTATTTATTTAATTCTGCAGAAACAGCGAGACTTTAACTACATATTGCAAGAAACATATCTTATTACTGTACCTTGTCCAGTGTCTCACCACCAGCACAGTCTTGTAGCTCTCATATTACAAAACTCCCAGACACAGTCAAACTGCAGACAGTTCCTGGATATTCTGCAGAAGTTAAAAGCCGAAAGGCACAACAACAACAACAACAACTCTGTTATTATATGCCAGCATAGCAATAAACAATGGCTTGACTGATGCTGCAGAGACCAAATGGAGCTCTGAGCTCTCACCTTGGAAATCTATTGATCACTAGCTGCTCAGTGTAGAATCTCACAACACATTTATGCTGCTTTCAGACCATCCATCATACAATGTGAAGTCATTTGGAATACAAGCAGGATATGATGCAAACATTGGTGGAACAAAAACATGACTTTGAAGCATTGGAAGTACAGAAATCTTTTTTCTTAAGCTAGACAAAATGATTTTTGAGCAAAGCAAGCAGAGAAATCAAACCTCCTTGAGGTTAAAACTTGACTATAATTATAACTGTTCACTTGATATTCCATGGTCACTGATTCTGACCAAAGAATTAATATATTTGACACTAGCATCTCTCTGCATTTGAAAGCCCAAGTTGGAGGCAAATGGCTGCCTAGGACAAACTTTAGAGGCATTTATTTATTTTATTTCTAAAGAAATTAGTGGACTTAAAAATGGCCAAGGAATCCAATATATTTTTGAGTCCACTTGTTCTTTGGCATTATCTGCTCAATTTTATTTTGTGGGCTTAAATTCTGGTACCTGTTGGTCTTTTTTTTATTTGTTTTTGTTACATTATTTAATTTTATTTGTTTTCTTTTAGAACTCTGAGTTTGCAATTCATGCTACCTGTGAACCTTGAAATTGTGTTTATTAGTTTTTGTCCAGCTTTGGTGTAGAGTCTGTCTTATGGACATCTGCAGTTATGTTATTATCTTGCCAACATTTGCTATGTTACTACATTCTTTCAGCTTGGCTCTCTACTCATTCTTTCCGGTCCAGTAGTCTTACCTGTTGCTTCAAGTTTTGATCTAGAGCTTCAATTTGTTCAAACTTTGATTTGAGGGCTATTAAGTTTTGAGGGTGCCTTTTTCAGAAGGAATATTTGACTTAGCAGGAGTGCTGGTAGTTGACTGGATTGCTGGTTGGGTTCACTAGTTTTGTTTGTAGCCTGTATCTTCCAATGGGATTTTGTCCTTTAGTGGATGTGTTAACAGCTAACAACATCTGTTTAGCAGGTATGATAAGAACTAATAACATCTAACTGTTAATTGGATTTATTATTTGCTTTATTTAGCATCTGGTGGCCCTGCATTATCTTTATCTGCTGATGGGACTTTTAGCTTCTGTAGCAGAAAGACTTTTGAGACTTTGTACTTTTGCCCTTAGTGAAAGGACTTTCATCTGGTGGTGGTCCCCTCTGAAGATGTAAGTTCAGGTTTTAATTATAACATGCTTTTTAGAAGATTGACTATTTTTACCACTGATATTTTCTAATGGCTATTAGTTAGTAGGTATGTTTGTAATATAACTTCACTTGTTAGCCTTATGATTAATTGTGTGAGAATTTAAACCACATTATTTGCACTTGAATTCTTTTACTGGATTTGGATTTTTGGGATAATTATTTTTTTCATTGTTCTTTTCTCAGAGCTCAATATGCTGATTGTTACTAGATAACAGTTTTACTTGCAGCTTTTTGACCTTGGTTTATTTAAAACTGTGTTCAGTGACCATAAAACACTTGGGAAATGATCACTATAATAAATTTGAAATTGAACTAGTAATCCTTAAGTTTACTTTAGTAGTATTCAAGTACTGATCTTAATATTGTGGTTGTTAACTTTTGGCCACTTATTACCTCTCATTAAGCATTGTTCTGTACAGTGCATTGCTGCATGCACGAGTATTGCTGAAGTCACCATAATTCTATTTTAGGTTATTACCTCACTAGTGCTCAGCTTTCAAATACACTTACATTTCATTTACATTTCTATCTAGTACCAGTATGTTACATTCAGTAAGTTAAACAAGAGATCTTGCTAGTTCAAGAGGTTAAAGCTGCAAAAAAAAAAAAAAAAAAAAAACAAAGCACTGTACTCTGTCTTTGGTGCTCTACTTGTGATAAGTTTAGGTGTGGCTATTTATGTTACAAATTGCCTTAACTGATAGTTTGCCAATTAAGAAGACAAAGCACAACATATTTGTTTATTCTAAAACCTGGTGGGCAGGTGCTACAGTCCTTAGGGGCTTGTTATTCAGATGAGACATTAAACCAAGGCCCCATCTGCTTGAAGTGGTAGTAGCTCAGGTGGATGTAAAAGGTCTCATAGCACATATGGAAAAAAAGTATATAAATTTCCTTGATGCTCTGACCAACTTTCCCCTAGTAGTATAAATACAACCTTGGGTCTCCCCTGAAAAGAGGCTGCTAGCGTAGTGAGCATAACCCAGGGCACCCTTTATTGACAGCAGGTAGACAGCACTTGATGTCGATGTATTAGTTTTAAAAGTGAGTCTCCTTCCTAGCAGACCTACCATAAAGAGTGAATCAAGAGCTACTATTTGGTTCCTTTGAATTCTTAAAAGATAAATATGGGCTTCCCACTCATCACAACTGGATATATTTTCCTCTGTGGCATGCATTTAAGATCCCAGAGCATTGTTTGATAATGAAGGTTAATCTATTTTACCCTATCACACATTCACAGGAAATGTACCATACAGGCATTCCCAATGCTGTTGAAAGCTGCCCAGATCTATGCACATTTACTGACCCATGATAGTAAATAATCTGAAGTCAACTCAGCCTTGAATTTCTCATAACCTTCTGATTTTATTAGTGTGCAGGCAAAAGCATCTCAGATATGAGTGCTTAGACTGCTTTGCTAGCCAAATTCACTATTTGAGCAACAAATACAGCTTAGACACAGGTGATGCTGAATCCCACTAATGAGCAAGACTTAGGGCTTTACAGAATTTATTTTTATTTTTTATTTTACATTTGTTGACCGGGCTAGCCTGTCTGGATAAATGTCCATTTTCAGTAGAGGTCCAGGGAGAAAAGCTCCAAACAAGATTATACAAAGTGAAATAAAGATAGTATGCATCTACTTAATGACAGACATTATAAAAATACATTAATATGTAAAAAGAAAAAAGAAAAAAAAAACATGTTACCATACATTTAGTTTAAGTTAGTAGGTGAGAGCAGAAAAAAAGAGAAAAATAAATAATTAAATTGGAATAGGTGTAGAGAGATTAAGAGCAGTTAAAGTAACTATATAAGACAGATATAGTAGATTTAGAGCAGTATACCAGACAGAGAGAGAAAGTGAAACAAATAGCTAGTATCTATCAAATCTGTTATGCACATAAATAGTAACAGTTCTTGGGATAACACAAAATGTCTAAAGGGCTAGTTTGTATTATGTTGTAGTTCAGGAAGGAATAGAAAAAGCTGAAATTTAAGCTAGAGAAATTGTAATGTTTCATTAAAATATAGAGAAGGAAATATGAAACAGATATAATTGTTGAAGTAGGTTTAGAGGTAGTTTAGCAAGAGGAGAGGGTATCAATCTGGTTTCACAGAAAGTGAAGTTTGTGCAAATCAGTATCACAATATTAAGCATGTGTTCTAAGAACACCCTAATGAATATCTATCCTGTGAGGATAATAGATGCTAGGTCTATGGTTAAAGTTCTTTAGCACCTTTCTCTTCTATGTTGGATTAGATTTTCTCAGAGGTTTTCTGGAAGTTGCAGTCTGCCTGTACATTTTTCATAACCCTGATTTCCATTGTTATCAGGCAGTATGTTATCTCACAGTAGAAATCTCTGATGAGCCTCTCAAAGAAAAAAAAGGATATATTTGTCATTACTTAATGAGAATCATGTATGAAATCTCATTAATTAGGACAATAACACATCGACCAACCTCTCTCTGCTTCTCTCTCTGGTTCCCAAGCTCTACACCTCTCATAGTTATCTTCCTATGAGCCTATCTAAGCTCTCAACAATTTATACAGCTTCTCTCTAAGCTCCCAACAACTCCTACAGCTACCCTCACACAGCCCAATCTTGTAAATATTGTAAATAGCATTCTACTGTTGATGTGTGTATGTAAAGGGTATTTACATTTTCTTAAAAGGTTTGTATTTAAACTGTTTCCACACCTAACACACATCTGTTTTCCTCAAATGAAACTGTATGATCCCTACCTTCAAGCTTAATGAATTTGTTAACTATGTATGATATTGAAGGCATGCATGAGTAACTATTCTACATAATATTATCTTTAATATTAACTATCAGTTGTATCTAAATTGTATAATCCATCTTGGAGCTTTTCTCCCAGGGCCTCCACTGAAAATGGGTCAATTCGGCCCAGTGAACTTCCCCGGTAATCAAACTGCAAATAAATAAATGAAAAATAAATTTATCATATGCGTAGGTCCTGGCATCAATTTTTATTTCAGTCTTGTTGATCCTTATGACAAATTCTGTTTACCTTTATTCATCTGTTGATGATGTTTACTGATTTTGTCATTGTTGCAAACAACGAACTAAACAACCAATGAAATAAACAAACAAACATAAAATAAGTACTTTATTCCATTAGTTTAGGGACCAGTGAAATGCTCCAACAATCTCAGAACACAAGTATGTTGCCATTTTCCTGAAAACAATATATATTTTACTGTTTGCTGTACTTTTATCAGACCACAAAGTTAATAGTAGAAACTACTATCTTTGTTAAATAAAGTGAATTTCAGGCACCACAGTGAATTCACTGCCTCCCAGCACAGTCTCAAATACAGGGCATATATCATATGGCTATACTGCAAGCATTCAAGCCCTAAGAGCTCACAACCCACTATTTCAATGCTAAGGACTTGAGTCCTGTAGCTTGGGTAGTCAGTTGAAACTCAAATGCAAATATGAGTTCAGGTAAGCATCACAGGTGAAAGGGTGCTGCACATGCTCAAACTCTAATATGAGTTTGGGTAGGCAGCTGTAAGGAGAGAGTGGGAAAGGCGGTTTCAAGATTAGGGAGGGATTGGAGTTTTAGGTTTAGGGAGGTTGGAATTTTAGGTTTTGGGAGGAGAAGGAAGTTAGTTAGAGTTAGGGATGTCTAGTGACAGGACAGCAGGTTAGTTGGAATTGGAGCACTTGCCAATCACAGCAAGTGGCTGTGAGTAAGTGCATAGCATATAATCAGTTGTCACAGATTCATATCACATTTAAGCATAGAATCAGGCATACTTGTTTATTGTACTTATTGGGTATTCAAGCTAGCAAACAGTTTTCATTGCACATGATAGAAATTTGACAGATTCCAGTGTGTGAGCATGTGTGTGTGTGTGTGTGTGTGTGTGTGTGTGTGTGTGTGTGTGTGTATGTGTCTGTGTGTATATATCTATTTATATGCAGATCTGTACATATATATCTATAGATGTGTATCTGTATATATATATATATATATATATATATATATATATATATATATATATATATATATGTATATATAGGTTCACTTCTAAATCCTGAAAGCACAAAATCCTGAAACCCAAAATCCTGAGATTAGTGTAGTGAAGTGCAGTATTGGAATTGATATATGTAAGTAGCGGGGGTCTGGGGTGCAGGGGATCTAGCCCCCCCCCTGCTATTAAGTGGGAACTTGGCAAAATTTCAAGCCCCCATAAACCCTGAGAACACTGCTGCCTGTGCAGAACTGTTCACAGTAATCCTGTAAAAGCATGTTAATAGCTGCATAGAGGCAGCTGTACCCACAAGGAAGAAGTGCAGCTCTAACTCCAAAAATAGAGTTAGACTTCTGAACTCGGGCACTAGTCCCAGGGGTCTAGATACATAGTAAGTCAATGTTTTATTTATTTGTGCAATATATACTTACATATATTCCAAGTAAGTGTAATATTTATTTATTATATCCATAGTCAGTATTATTTTACTCACTCAAGTGCAATATTAGACAAATAACTTAGGCATTTCAAAAGTTGTTTTACTTAAATAGGGTAGTTAATTTAACTCAGAAGATGGTATTCTTTTCATATATGAGTGTTGGTAAATGTCTCTACTCTTTCTTGCATATATTGGGAGTAGTATTATATTTGTTAACTATGTTTATTCCTTTACTTGTATGTGTTGTTTCACTTTCCTTTGTAATCTCAAGAATTCAGCTGATGCACAAAATTTAATTTAGGATACATATGTGTAGTTCTAAATGACAATAAAGTTTACTTGGGGTGATTTAATAAAGCCTCTACAGACTTATTTTTCATGTAGGCATAGTGGCACTGTGCTTACATGGAAGTAAGCAGATGAGCGATCCAGTCAAGAGAGTCAAGGGGCGTACATGAGAGTGCAAACATGGAAGTGTCCTTGGCATGCAAATGACCTCATAAGCAGGTAAAATGCATGCAAATGAGGTAGGTAGAGTGATCCAGCAAGCAGATAGGTAGTCATGAAGACCCTGGGTTAGTGTCTGTAATATACACAGAAATTTTCTGTGTACAGGAAGTAAAAATGACACCACGGGCTGTAAAAGTATAGTTACAGAGGCAGAACTAGTATAGAGGACATAGATATTTGCAAAAGTAACCAGTCAAAAACTGTATGGAAAATAATGTAAAATATATATATATATATATATATATATATATATATATATATATATATATATATATATAATTTTTTAATACCCAGGATATGTTTGTGCAGCATGCTGCAGTGTGCAAACATGCAGTTATGGAAAAAATATTGTAAAAACAGAATTTGTGAGTATGAAACAGTAATGCATTAGAGGACACTGTGTGAAGTATGTACAATGTAGGATTGCCATGGTTCCTAATGAGGCAGGCCTGAATCTGTGTAGTTACCAGGTGCTGTGCACGGATCACTATGCAAATGAGCTGAGGTTACTGAATAGCACAAATGGGTATCTGTGTCTGCAGATCCCATCCATGTAGGCAGAGAACTGTGTTGGTCTCCACAGAAGAAGTAGCTGACATCAAAAGGTGTTGTGTCCACAAACTTTAACCTCGTTGGAGCTCAGCAGCACCTGTTTCCACACCACCCCACTCTGCTCAGTGGAAGTGGGGTCTTGTGACTACTAAGCTTTGTTTACCTTAGGGGCATGTGTTTCAGTGGGTTTGACCATGTTTGTGCTGAGTGCAGCCATGCTGAGCATGACCTGTCATGGGGACATTTGTGCTCATTGTTAAACTTTGTTTATCTTTGCTGTGTGGGTTTCATGGCATGCCACAGTGCTTAGCAAGGAAGGCTGTCAAAAAAAATTGGCTGAGAAAGCCAATGATATATTAAGTACTGCTGAGCCCTGTTTCACTAAAACTAGGGCCATTAAACCCCTTAATTATGTACTTGGTAGGTGTGGGAGGTTGGCATAATAGTTAAGGTGTTTACCTTACAGACACAAGGTACAGGGTTTGATTCCCACATGGGGTAATTGGCTAGGCCTGAAATGGCCCAGAAGGGCAGTTAGCCTAGTATGAACCTATGAACCTATAACTAGCCAATCAGACAGAGTACACCTACAGCAGATCACTATAAAGTATGCATACATCCTACAATCTGATTTTTCACCAAACTGCACCAATGCAGTACAGACTTGGAAATTTTAACTAACAGAATGCTAGGGGCTGCTGCAAGTCTGCTACATATGTATGTGGTAGATGCTGAGGTCAATGCAGCTGCTGCTGATACTGACCCTAGGCCTAGACTGAGAAGGAGAAGAGTGTTCAGACCTGGGCAAACCTACCCGGAGCTACATGAATTGGGGATATTAGAGCGCTATAGGGTGGACAGGGAAATACTACAACAACTCATTGAGCTCTGCTGCCCTTAATTCAGACACTGAGCCAACAGAGGGGAGCCCATGCTAGTGGAAACAAAGGTATATGTATCTCTTAGGATACTAGCTACAGGCACTTTCCAAAGACCAACTGGGGACATGATGGGGGTCTCACAGGCATCTGCTTCCAGAGTACCCCAACAGTTCCTGGATGATATGTTACCACATGCCAGTGATCACATTTATCTTCCCTACAACCCTGAGGAGACTGCCACCAGTATGCAACTCTTCTACCATGTAGCACATTACCCTGTGGTACTGGGTACCATAGATTGCACTCATGCACACATCAAGGCACCAACCAGTGAAGAGGGTAGAATCTACATCAACTGCAAGGGGTACCACTCCATCAGCTGTAAGGTTGTGCACAATGCCCAGGGCATTACCATGAATGTGTGTGTGCTGGCAGCCCTGGCAGTTATCACGACTCCCATATCTGGCACACATCACAGCTTTACCAGATGCTTGCTAAGGGAGACATCCCATAATGGCCATTTACCTGGGGAATGCTGGCTACACAATGGAACCATGGATGATGACACCCATCAGAAATGCACACACACACACACACACACACACACACACACACACACACACACACACACACACACACACACACACACACACACACACACACACACACGCAAACACAATTTGAAGAATGCCATAATGAGGCACACACACAGACCAGGAACTTCATAGAGCATGTGTCTGGCCTGTTGAAGTCATGGTCCCAGTGCCTCAATATATCTGGTGGAGCCTTGCAATACTCTCCAGCCACATGTGCACAGATGTCACAGTATGTGCCATGCTACATAATATGATCATGTGGAAACAGCTGCAGCAGGATCAGCAAAGGGAAGGGATGCACAACCCCCCACCAGTGCCTAGGTCACCACAGCCACACCCACAGGGGGATTCAGAGGAGAAACCCCCTGAGGATGCCTCTGTAGGCAGACATAGGCATGCCCAATATGCCCTGGCCTTGGTCAAGAGACAAAGCATAGCACATGCACTGACAGCCTTAGGCCACAGGGACTGACAACATACTCCGACTCACACACATATCAGTAAAAATGATGGCAGCGATGCCACACAACCTGCACCTCACCATGTATTGGCTGTGGACTGCCTGCATCAGACAGAGTCAGCCCCAAACTACAGGTCTGTCAACTGCTGCATTCACAAGGTAAGCCACTCTCCTGTACACCACTTGTAAGGGGTACTACAATATGATGCCATATGTATGGACCTGCTGCATGTATGGAAGCGAATATAGTGTGCTACTGGGCTATTTGCAAAGATCTATAGTGGTATACTGGGCTACTTGTACAGATCTAACAGCCACTTGGGACAACAGGTACTCCGTTCACTAGTATGTGCCCCATAATAACCAATAGGCCACATGGCTGGAAACTCCACGACAGTAGCCCAGGGAGATGCCAAACAATGGGGTCACAGGACTGTCTCATATCTGTCTATGCCAACAGAGCAAAGGCTTGTCATCCCCCACCCCAAACACATCAGTGTTGCCATACAACTGCTGTAACAGTAATTCTGCAATGATATGCCAGCAGACCAGAAAATTCTCCTATCTTGCTGATGGTGTGAGGGAGGAAACCTCTTTGTCTGGTGGCTGGTATGGATCAGTGGGCCAGGGACTGTACCATGTGTGATGGTGATGATGGTTTAAATCTGGCAGCATCCAACATCTTTTGCATGTGAGGTACTCATATGGAGGTAGTCCCACAGACTGCCATAACCCCTCAATCTGTTACTGCAAGAAAGCTGGACAATGCCAGAGTCAATTGGGGCACAAAGGGCCATACCTATAGACAGACATTATACATGGTCTGAGTAACCTAGCAGGTGGCTATTTTAACAGCAGGCTGCAACAGGTCAAAAAGCTGCATGATGTAAAGGCCACCAGTTTAATGTGTCAGTAAGTACATCAAGTCATTGACCGATGTACAGTATAGCACAGAGAAACCACAAATGTATGAGGAACACAGCAGAGATATGAGGCGAAATGCTAGACATTCTGCGAAAACATGTACAGGGAGAGATGTGCAGACTGTCACCCTGTGTGTAGTGTTTCACCATGTACCCCCGCACATCATACCTCTCTACCTCTTACAGCAGGAAATCTGTCCAAATCAAGTGAATAAAAGTGGGACCGAGGCCCAAAACTTGGAAAAGGTTAAAAATGATTGCTCCCACAAATGTAGAATGTGAATAGAACAACAGGTCCTGCATTCACATGACTCTCCTGTTGTGCAAGGAGTCTGAAACTCAAATATCTGTCAGTATTAATTTACTTCAATCTTGACTGATTTTCCACTAATTTGCCAGAAAACAACAATGGTTATGTGAAATGGGCCAAAAATATGCAGCAAGAGTCTGGACAGTCTGTGAAGCTCTCTACAGTTCTGAAGTTTGAGTCACATATTAAGGTCAGCAAACAGATGGGAAATGCCTTGAACAATATCAGACAACTGCAGTACTGTGGTAATACGTGCAGCCCCAATGGCCTGTAACACACAATAATCCCAGACTGGAGTACAAGAAACTCTGGCCTGGATTCACCTTGTAAGTACTAACAATCACACTGGGCGTGCTCCTACACATAGCTAACTTGATCCCAACACTGTTGCTTCTACTACCTAAAGACCTGCTATGTGGAAATATGTCTGTACAGACAGACAGCTGTGTACACATATCTGTCTCTCCCTTTCCTCTCACGCTTGATTAGTGTCTCTATCAGTATGTGGTACATATATATATATATATATATATATATATATATATATATATATATATATATATATATATATATATATGTGTGTGTGTGTGTGTGTGTGATAACAAGATGTATATATAGCTATATAAAGTACAATGATGCAGAGATTCTCCACATACTTCTACAGAACACATTTACATCACTGACACAGACAACTACATTTAAGGAGACAACACTATTATACACATTGATATAGATATGGGTGGGGATGTACAGATGTTCCCACAAACCCCTGAATGCTGGGGTTATCTGCACATACACATCACAACAGCTGTCCAATGGCACCAGACCAAGGTGGCAAAAGTACATAATCCACTCACTCACGGATCCCTGAGCCTGCAGGCTGTCACCCTGTAGACAGACATAGGTACACAGGTGATGTAATGTACAATGGGGCAAAACAGTACCTGTTCACATGTCTGCCAATCAAACTGCAAGCAGACACATATGGCCAGACTGGAAAGAGTACACACATAGCAGGGATATAACCAGGTATCCCACCCCTAGGACACTAGATACAATAACGTTACCAATCAGTATCACTATGCAGGCCACACATGCTGTCTAACCCAAGGCCACTGTGCATACTTAAGGACTGTGCCTCCATCAACATATACAACAGATATAACTTCTGCCATATGTCTTAGGCACTGTGAGCTGTAGTGTTTAATACCAGTTATCATAGGTTCATAGGTTCATAGGTGTTTACTAGGCTAACAACCACAAGGGCCTCTTTAAGCCTTAGCCATGCATTCCCAATCTCTGACAAGTTCTGATACCCCCATATTCCAGTAAGGCTAAGCAGCAAGGGCCTGAGAGAAGAACAATTTGGTTAGGTTATATGTTATGTGCCAAATATGTGATGAATTTGGGATCCCATCCAACTGTCAACTGTCCAAGTTGCATTGGATTAGGGAGGAACTGGGCTTTATATATGGGGGAGCCTGGAGCCAGTTCCCACCTGTCTAGTAGTCTCTGAGATATATATCTCATCTCCCCATATATATATATATCACAGGCAGGTTTTAAGTCTTTAGAATGAGCTTATTTGGTTTTAGGTAGGAGTTCTACTCTCACATCCTCCAAGTGTGTGTGTGTGTGTGTGTGTGTGTGTGTGTGTGTGTGTGTGTGTGTGTGTGTGTGTGCGCATGTGTAAGAATGTATCCTCTCACAGCACTATGGACATGCTCATATGGGCTGTCTTTGTGCAATGGTATGCATTTTATGGCCCTGTGACTTGCTGTTGGCCTCTAAAGTCCCTCCTCTACAAGGCATGCCAATGTTATCCACCTTAAGTGCACTGGCTGACTATCTAATAAGAGATAAACTCTGTGGCACATGCAATAAGAACTGCGAGCTATAGTGTGTAATACTAGATAGGTAGGAGGTCTAATCTCACACCATCTAACCATGTGTGTGTGTGTGTGTGTGTGTGTGTGTGTGTGTGTGTGTGTGTGTGTGTGTGTAAATATCTCCCCTTGTAGCAGTATGGCCATGCCTATCTCTGTGCAATGGTTATACATGTTATGGCCCTGTGACTACCTGATGGCCTCTACACTAGCCAACAGTGTAATATCAAGTAATCTCTGTGGTTCATGTGATAAATACTGCAAGTTGTAGTGTGTAGTACTAGATAGGTAGGGGTTCTAATCTCACATCAGCCAACTCTGTGTGAGTGTGTCAGCGCGTGTGTGTGTGTGTTTGTGCGCACATGCGTGTGTACATATAAACATCTGCAGAACTACATACATGCCCATATGGGCTATCTCCATGCAATGGTTATGCATTTTATGGGCCTAAGACTAGCTGCTGGTCTCTAAATGCCCTCCTATATAAGGCCTGCTGATCACATTCACATTAAAAGTACTATCTGACAATCCTATATCAGATAAACTCCATTGCACATGCGATAAGTACTGAAAGCTGTAGTGTGTAATAGTAGATAGGTAGGGGTTCTAGTTTCATGACAGCCAACTCTGTGTGTGTATCCACATGTGTAGGTACAGATATATCTCCTTGTATCACTACAAACATGCCCATATGAGCAATTTCTGTGTAATAGTTAATGCATTTTATAGACCTGTGACAAGCTCCTGGTCCTATATTGCCCTCATCTACATAGGCATAACTGCTGTCTGCTACCATCTAGGTTTGTACATTCAGAAAACCCAGGTGACATGTATTAAGGGTAGCAGACTTTGTCACAAAGTATGAATACATAATTGCGCTGGCTGCCCCCATTGTCTCAGATACACCCTTCTACACATATGCACCTAGGGAACCATGCACAAATACTGACGTATTTTCTTGAAAAAGATTCAGTCCCCAACAACCCCACCTGTACCTTACTATGGCCACCATCATCATCGGGGTCCAATTGGACACTGACAAAGGATGTGAGGGGGACAGACTCCAACCCCCTGTTCACCTGTGAGGAGGATGACAAAATCAGTACATTATTTCCTGGACTAGTATGTATGGTAATCCACATACAGTCATACAGATGAGGAGCCACAACTGCATTACCTGTCCCACATCTTCTCATCACTGATCTCATGGACAACACACAAGCAACAACATACACAGACATGACAGGACATTTATAACATGCACTTCAGCTACATATGGTGAATGTTACCAGTACAATACACCTATGAGGCATGCAATATGACAATGTATATGATAAAACTGCACATAATACCCAGTACACCTATCCTGAGAAAAATATGCCTGCTGTTGTATCACTGCCATAGGTATGTACCATCTACCTACAGTGTGTGAACAGGCATCTTGTAGTAACTGCCTCCTGTATAGCAGGCTGCATACTTGTTCATGACTATAACTGCAAATGTGTTAATGTTTGTACAAATATATAGCTATGATTGTCCATTGTATGCACTGTAGTCAACTTCTCCGATATGGAACATCCAACTATTCCACTCGGACTAAGCATAACAGTTGTGCCTTGGGCTAAATGGCAGTCCGTAACGCTCATATGGTATATATAAGCTGTAAAACAATGGTATTGCACTTACCAGATACGGGACCACAGACTATGGCCTGACATACCTATGAAAATGTAAGGGAGAGGGATTGTCAGCAATACCAAATGTTGCACTGTTAGAGGGTAATATGTACATTTATTTGCATGTATAGTAGCTAATGTGATACTGCCTACATTGCTAACATTCTGAGTATGTATGCACAACCAAGCATTAAAACAATGCCCCGAATGCAGAGAGACTCAACACCCATGTACTGGTTATGCAGAGCCTGCCACAATGACTAATACCGTATTACACTGATATGGATGCTGTGGAACCCAGCTCCAGGGTGTATGGGATGATGGATGCCTGGGAGCTGGTGGTTGATTCTAGGTTTGCCAGGAATTCCTCTTTGGCTGAGAGTGGTTGTTCTGTTGCACCAGTGGCAGCATGGTCCCTGGCCACAGGAGCTGCCCTTTGCCATGCAGCATTGACCATATCTGTGGCCCAATGTTGGACCTGCTAGTAGGTCCTGTCCTGTTGGCCAATTTGGTTAACCACCCTGGCAAGATCACCCCACAATGCAGCATGCTGGTGAAGATTTTGGCAACCCCTAGATAGCAAAATGTGATGATGCAGTCTGAGGCCCTCCAGGATAACAGCATTCTCTGCAGCAGTGAAAGTTGCATGCCTCCAGTGATATATCATTCCTGAAAGACAAAAAGATGGGAATACATTACAGGATTAGACACATGGACACCTCCTATGTACAGACCCTGCACAACCAATATGGCCTGCACTATTCACCACTCCCTCACACATCATACTCCACAGGCTATCAACATACTACATGTGTGTCTATCACCAAGATAAGATTACTGGGTACATCCCTGTGTGCCGTGACAGATTCTGATGTATGTCTCTACAACTATCAGTGCAGTCTACTGTGGTGTGTCCCCTATGGGCAAGGACCCACTAATATGTCATACAGCCACTGTCAGACAAATAGCTATGTGATATTGCAGCAAATATTTGGGGCAGTCCAGCAACACCAGTGTGCCACAATGACAGACAGCAATGCAAACCTGCTGTAGTATATGTTCCCTGTATGCATAATACCTCTCCACTACACAGATGTTTGCAGAATGTGAATGTGTGCCTCATAGATGTGGTCCTTTTGGCACAAACATGTGGATGTCTGGCAAATGGTTGACCATTCATTGATGGTAGTTGTCAGACAATAGAGAATCTGGCTGTCACATGCCAGACCCCTTGGAAAACACTTATGCTACAGTAATATCTGTTAGTCTATGCATAGTCTTACTTTGTATGGCCAATATGTGTTCTCTGTCACTGAGTTTGGGCCTGTGTCTCCCCATTAAGCATGGCTATGATGTGAATCCCTGCTGTAGGAGGTTGACAGGTATGTTAGCCATAGCTCTCAACCAATAAGGGACGAATGCCAAAAAACAGTGACCCATCCAGAGTACATCAGGGACAGTCAGGGACACCTTTACAATGTCAGAACTATTTATGTGTGACATTGGCAGACTGAGAAGATGTGAATTATATTACATTATTTGATGTTTAGGAGGGTACACCCTCAGTGTCACTATGTCTGACACAGATTCCACTAGCTTTCCTACAATAGCCGACCATTGTAGGAGGGTGTAACAAGGAGAGAGCTGGGATTTGACTCAAAGCAGGGACAGTTGAGAGGCATGCCGGTAGCTGTTGACAGCAGAGTATCACTAACATTTGAATACCATAGATGTACAACAGTTCTACTGTTGTACTCCCTATTCCCCATACCTCCATCCTCCCATCTGCATCCCATTATATGGTGACATCTATTACATACCTGGAAGAGTGAGATAATTCATTTTTGAAATGTTCCTCTGCAAATAGCTTGCAAATCAATTGTCTGTGTAATCAAAACAACATACAGACCTATTCACTATAGGCAGTTTCTTGCCTTTTGTAGGTAATACTCATTACCAGGTAATTGTCTGTACACTAATCTATATCTCAGACTTGCTAACTGCATGCAAAATAGTTGAGTTGCACTTTCATTAGCCAATGACATGGTACCACATTACAATATTTAAGGCCTTCATGTAGGCCTAGCCCCCTTTCTTAGTCTTTGAGATGGACATTAGTGAGGTGTGGAGGCTACAGCATCACAGAGGGTAGGTAGAAATACTGTCCACTGTTGTGATTTGTGATATGTCCACAGTTATGCCTGAAATATTTGACTAGTGTACCATGATATTGTGATCATCTGGTGGTTCATTGTTAAGCATTGTGGGTTGAGATCAATAAGGAGAGAGAGACATGTGAGTGTCACAAGTCATACCTATCAAAATATGCATGTGAATACAGTAGCTGCTATTCCATCAGCTCACTATCTTTGTAGAAGCAAACTGTTAAACATGCCCCTATTGCTGGACCTTTGCCCCCCTTATGTATGGTTTTGTCTGGATCCATAGTTCTAGGGTTTGTGAGGTATGGTACGTTTGCAACCTAGGACACATAGGGGGGAGTGTGAACACTTTGGAGGTCAGCAAACTGTATGTGTAACTTTGGCAGCAGTGTCAGCACTATTGTTACAGCAGAGCCAGGGTAGGGGTAACCTTTACAGTCCAATTGAGGCATGTGCTCAAGGTATATCTGTTATGCAACAGTGCCAATAACAGAGGAGTAGTAGGTGACATATACTTAGGCTATATGGATATGTACAGTGTGTCCCTATCTAAAGGCCTTTAACTTTTAAAACTGGGTAGGAGATATTTCAGTAGCAGTAACCTATGGAGATTAAAAGAGCAAGACTCGGTCATTACTTGCTGTCTTCACAACAATGCAATTGATGTGCAACACACTGGATTCAAACCCAGGACTGTGTGTGTCAAAATGTTCTACAAGCAAGGTATTTAACAGATTGAGCTACTGACTCAGTGCTGGAGTAGGTGTAGTTGGCAGATGTATGTGCAAACATACAGGCTGTGACATTGTCTGCATCCATCAGTATGTGCATGGCTGTCAAAGGCAGTTGTTTTGCAGCAGTGTCCCAGTTGAACATATGTACTGTGCCATGGATGCATTACCAGGTGTGTTTAAAGATGTTATACCAGGCCTCACGTACTGCCATTATTAGTTATTTGGCTGTCTACTGGTGTACTTTTGCATCAGAGTACCAGGTATAGACCCATTTTTCACATTAGGTTGCTTTCAGTCTGTCAATGGCAATCAGTATGTATTGCTGGAATAACCTGTTTTAATCCAGATCTCTTTGGCCTAGTGCAGTAGGCTGTAGTTGACCGGGGCCTGGGTTCGAGACTTGGCAGGGGTGGTTATTTTGTACAAGTGAGAAACACATCAGATCATTAAGGCACATTAAAGCAGGTTTGAGTGGTTTTGAGACTTGGCAGGGGTGAGTATTTTGTACATGTGCCTAACACTGTGTGAAATGCATAAGATCAATAAGGCACATTAAAGCACTTTTAAGTGGGTTTGAGAAGGTTTGTCTGATGCATTGAATTGTGGAGCTTTGCTTAGCTCTGAGCAAACCTGCACAATTAAAAAGAAAAGAAAAAGGAGGTGATAGGACAGTGGTGAAATGAGGGCAAGCAGGTTGAAAAACATACTGAAACAAAGGTAGGAATGTGCAGGAAGGGTGTCGGAAAGAAACATAGCTTTCCATTTCTTGTACAGCAACAGCTATGCAGTTTGTCAAATTTTGTTGATGAATTTGGACTCTAAGGCCCCAGAAAGAGGGGTGAGGATATGTTGTCAAGCCATTTGGACCAAATTAGTTGTGTCCAGTGGACATGCATGCAAAATGGAGAGCTATGTATGGGGCGATATTTTATTTGTGGGACAGGTGCCCATTTTTTTTTTTTTTTTTTTTTTTTAATAAGGAGAGAGTGGAATGTTGGGGAGGGAATGCAGACACATGTGGGGAGGTCAGTTGGGTAGAAGAGGATGAAATTGCAGACAGACAAGACAGACAAGACAGCAGACAGGGGTGGTATGTGACACATGAGGGGGTAAACACCTTGGATGGGAAGGGTGTTGTGGAATCTGAGAAGCATGTGCCTCCAGATGGCAGAAGCATGACTGCCATCTCCACCCATGGGCAGTCAACACTTCTCATTCACTGCCCCCTGAAGATGGCTGTGCTGGAGGCTGGGTGCCAAGGTCTGCAGGCCCCACTAGGTTGTCAAGTCTGCTTCAATCTGGTGCAGGTGTCATTTATAGCTCCTAATAACTATACTGTGCACCATGCTGGTAGTTGATCTTGAGTGACTGCCGCTCCTCCACTATCACATCCCAGGGGGGGACAGGCCCTGTCCACTGAGGCAGTTCCACCTGAAGGTGGTGCAGGGCCAGCAGAGGGGGCACCACCAGCCTGGGTCCCAGATGCGCTGGTACCTGGTGTCACAGATGGCTGAGGTAGGGTAGATGGATCAGCAGGAGCTGGCCTACCCTGTCGTGCTATGATGATAGAGGTATAGCAATGTGTATAGGTTAGTTATGAATAAAACTATTTGTTAGTAATAACAGCATGCCAGAACATTGTAAATAACCCAATCACATTTCAATGCATATTATATAGAACACAGCAGTATATAACATAACAGTCAGTACATTAACAGCATGCTAGTAAAAGTTACAGCATAAGGCCAACAACAAAGGTGATTCGACAGTATATGTTAATATGCAACCATTATAATACATATCAATAATAAAACACATATGCCAAAAATAAAGTTTAATGCAACAACAGATGTTAACAATAAACCATAACCAATTGATAACAATAATAAATAAATGAAGATATGGAGTGGGGAAAGAGAGAAATAGAAACAGTTCATTAATACCATTATAGTCTATTTCATGCAGAACAGTACTGCTATTTACTTTACAGGCCTGTCCTTTCTTTATGTTTACAAGTGGACTACAGCTGCTGTAGCATGTACATACCTCTAAAGCTGTCCTCATGGGGCAGTATGGGCTAAGTCGTAACAACTGTGGGTAGTAAACTACATAGAACACTTGCACATCAGGTGGACCTATATAAGTACCAAGGTGTACTGTGGGCTGATGTAGTGATACATTCCTGGTTAGATACTCATGTCGATGGTAAATGTGTGACAGAGGGATTACACACTACTAATTACATTCCTTGACAGCATGACACTTGAGAGACGTGTATGTGTACCTTACAAAAACTATATTACTATCATGCCTTGCTTGACAGGCATGGAGATATAACCCAATAGCAGTGACTGCAGAAAACATCTGCACTAAATGTGTTCATTGGCTGCAGCAACCTTTATCAGACCTTCCAGACATACAGCCATACCAGTGATTACACATTTTATTTCTTTTATTTTCTTTTATTAGTATTATATTTATTTCCTTTATTTTATGCTGTATATTCACATACCTGGTAATGATTTTAACAGTCTGTGACATCTAAGTACACAATTATTTACCCAGACTATGGGCTAACTCACCCATTTTCCGGTAGTTCCTGTGGAGATAAAATCTGTAATCATTTTGTGACTGATACTGTAATAAATAGTGCTACAGAGCACTGGATTTGAACCCTGGTCTGTGTGTGACAAAATGTACTTCATACAAAGCATTTAACAAACTGAGCTACTGAGTCATTGCTACTTACTTGCTGACTGATATTTGCCTAGAGCTCACCTGGAACCAATATACGATCTGGTAATAGTAGTACAGTTTTATAGTAGACTGCAGTGACAGCTGAACACACAGGCATGCAATTCAAGCATGACAGAGATACTAGGTAACCTAAACATTGCTACACAAAATGCAGGTGTACATAGTATACTGTTAGTGGGTTGAAATATCTGTGAAGTCTACAAACCATATCAGATTATTGGGTTGGTTACCTCACCCATATACATTTGCATACAGTATATTTGCAGTCTACAGCTATTACATTGTTATACTTGTCTGCAGCACCATACCTCAGAGCTTGAATGCATAAGCTGAAATGCAATGGTTAAAACAAGATAATCCTGATATACACAGTATACCACAGGTGTCATAATTCATTTATTTTAAAGTAGCTCTGAATCTGCACTTATTGCACAACACTCTTTATTAGACATACCTTGAGGCTGTTACTGGTATTGTTTTGCATTTTTTTTTGCAGAACAGTTATCATAATCAATTTCATGCAAAACAGCCCTAATTCCACACATATTGCACAGCACAGCTTTATTAGTGATATCTTCATGCAGTTGCTGTTATAGTTTCAATTTTTATTGCACAGCAGTTGTAATGCAAGTGTTGCAAACAACTGTAGTTCCACAGTTCTTGCAGTAGAAACTTTATTTCATTTACTTTATCAAGTTTAATGCTTTACTCTTCCCTGCTTATTGCACTACAGTTGTCAGTAGTCACTTATTGCAGTACATAATCATTGCATTACAATCTTTACTGCATATACCTAATGGTAGTTAATGCTTTACTCTTTCTTGCTTGTATGACTATAGATTTCAAAATATGTCTGTACTCACTACATTTATGGTGCAACCTGGCCAAGTGCCCAGCATGCATCTCAACCTTGTGAACTCTCTCCTCAGCAGCCGTAGTGAGAGAAGCACACCATTATACTTACCTATCACACATTCAGATTAGATATTGGTAAAATAGTGGTAACAGTACTTGCAAACTTGTGGGGCATTCCCTGGCTGAGCATCTTGGACCCAGGTGGCCAAGAGATCCCCCTTCCAATGCTTCAAGTCATCATAGTGGTGATGGACCTGCTCAGCTGTGCAAAGAATACCTGCCTCACTGATGAGCTGATGTGCCAGCTGGTCCCAGGCCTCTCTCTTGCACTCTGAGCTCTGAAACTCACTTTGCAGTAGCTGGTCATCATGTTTTTTTTTTTTTACCAGGAGTCCAACCATGACCCTAGACTCCTGAATGCCCCACCACTGTGACCAGAAGTGTGCACCATCTACAATACCACACATAATTACTGCACAGTTCAATCTCCAACAGAATATGCTGTATTCCTGCCTAGTGAGATTAATATAGCCCCCTTTTCCCACCCTTACATGCCATTGGGCAATATTTGAAAATGCAGCACATCGCTTAGCACCATGTAAACCAGTGCAGCTCAATTGAGCAGTTATTAAACTGGCAGTGCTTAGCAGTGCACAAACCAGCTAAGCACAATGGAGCAGTGCCAAGCAGTGCCAGGCAGTGCTAAAACGTATCTTGTTTAAGCAATCCTTAGCGAGGCTTAACATGTCTTAGCACAGCTTAGCTCAGAACAGCAGATCAGGATTTAAAAATAATTAGTATAATTTGTATTTGGAAAACAAATGCTTAATATTCCTTCCAGATAATCAAACCCTGCTTCTACAGCCATATCTTTATCCATTTGGCTACATGGATATGTAGAATACTGCTATACATTTACATATACCTCTGAGCTACCTTTAAGCACTGCTGAGCACCACACCGCACCATGTAAATCCTCTCAGCTATGCTTAAACTTGATGTTTTCATAGATAATTAAATACATCCAGGTTATATTTTTAGGCTGTCTGCCACTTGTCACTTTCTGCACTCTGCACTGTGCTGTGCAAACTTGCCTTTTAGACAAAATAAAAAAATATTAATTTACATTGACATAATGTGGTTGGACAGTGCAGGGAGTGTGTTACCCATCTGTGGACACAGTTAGCACCCCTTTCCCTACATTGATTCAATAACCATGTTCCACGGCTCTACCTCGGCAAAGTGCCATGATTAATATGCATGGTGATCTACCAAGGAGGAACCCTGTATAGGCTCTACATGGTGCCTACATGGACTTTATTAAATCCTGGGGTTTGACTTTGACTTTGATATATATATATATATATATATATATATATATATGTGTGTGTGTGTGTGTATGTGTGTGTGTGTGTGTGTGTGTGTGTGTGTGTGTGTGTGTGTGTGTGTGTGTGTGTGTGTGTGTATGTATATATATATATATATATATATATCTATATATATATATATCTATATATATATATATATATATATATATATATATATATATATATATAGATATAGGTATAGATATAGATATAGGACCCCTGAGATTGGCCCACCGATGACTTAGTCATCAGTCTTGCAGCATATGCACTTTGCCATTGATTTTTTCAATTAATTTTCTCAGTGTTTTGACTGTCAACATACTAAACTTTTGATTTACACACACACACACACACACACACACACACACACACACACACACACACACACACTTATGTGTGTATAAAAGTGCTACACAACCTGTGAAACAGAATTTTGCTCAGTCAATAAATGTTAATAATGTGTTACTAAGATAATATGTACCATACTATGACACTTCTTCAAAGACTAGAACTACAAAAATATAAAAATGTAATACAAACACTTATTTAATACATACAGTTACCAAAAGTTGCTGTCACTGGTGGCTGCCCCTTCTATATGACAGAAAATGTAAAATTCAATGTCTTTCGACAAGTGCAATGCGACAATGCACGCTCCTTCTTTAGGCCCCTGGAACTACTCCTGTAGGGAAATCGTAGTCTTCACGGACACAGTCAAAGGAAACCAATATAATACTTCAGTGCAAGGAAATGCTGATAAAATTCCAAACCTCCAGTCAGTAAAACATAGTTTTATTCGAAAAGTGCACAGAACAAGTGAGCGCTTTCGCCGTTAGGCTTCATCAGACTATAAAAAATGCTTAACGGCATTTAGTTTAAAAAGACCACACTATACAGTGATAGGTTACAATAAATTAATTACATTGAATCAATTACAATTTAAAGCGCCATATCGAAAAACTTCTTACACATTTCTTTAAAAAATGTTAAAATCAGTATTAAGAATATTAGAGTAATCCACTAATAATACATGACTCAGTAACACTATACATATAATAATAATAATAAATATAATAAATCATGTATAGTGATTCGCTCCCATCAAGCATCACAGCCCATTACTAACAACAAAACATAAAAGAACACTCATTATTCCTAGACCTTATGGTCTTGGAATTCTTCTGCTTTTCAGAACAGGTT
Organism: Protopterus annectens; assembly: GCF_019279795.1. Lineage (NCBI taxonomy): Eukaryota > Metazoa > Chordata > Ceratodontiformes > Protopteridae > Protopterus > Protopterus annectens. The sequence continues at coordinate 346,984,658 of NC_056727.1, forward strand.
TAATGTGGAACTTATCATTTAAACCCGGTGGTTCATCAGCCCTAAGTCTAATGATCCACTTCAGTTCACATTCTAGGGTGTGATTTATTAAATCACCCCCTCTATAGTAGGGTGTTAAGTGTTGTATGACATTAAACTTAAAGATGTGATCCTGACCTGCTATTTTACTATGTCTGGCCAATGCATTAAACTCTGACCCTTTCCTTATGTGGTAATTATGTTCCCTAATGCGGTCTTTAAATGGTCTATTGGTTTTCCCCACATAAAATGAGGGGCAAATTTCACATCTAGCCAAATAGGTATGGCGCTTTAAATTGACAGTGACAGCAACTTTTGGTAACTGTATGTTTTTTATCTATTTCGCTGTCAACTGGTTTTTCTGGGTTGCCGTATTAGTTTTTGCTGTTACTTATTTAATACAGTTTAATATATTCTTGGAACTGAGTATTTAAGTCAATTTAAAAATTGTTTCCTTTGATTTGATGAACAGGTATTAGTTATGGCTGGAGTTGTATTGCCTCCAGGAAAGGGAGGAAACAGGTGCCTCTAGGGACTAATTGGAAGAAGGCTGTTCAAAATACATAAATAAATAATGTTTGTGTCCTCTTCCTCTTCAATAAAAGCTAATTCCCTTTGTCTCACTCCATTTCAAAAGAAATATTCTAAATTTATTTATTTATTTATTTTATTTTACATTTGTTGACCGGGCTAGTCTAGCTGGATATATTTCCATTTTCAGTAGAGGCCCGGGAGAAAAGCTCCACACAAAACATAACAAAGAGACATGTTAATAATAAAAAATTAAAAATAAAAATAAGAATATAAAATTAGTAATAAAATCAACAAAAAGCTAAGCCACACAAAACTACAGTAGACATGAATAATACTAGGTCAGTTACAAAGCATCTTAATTAATGGATAAAGGCTGCGCCAAAAAAGCTTCTAAAATATAGAAAAAAATTAGAGTACAAGTGACTAGAAAAGTTGAAGGAGTAATACAAAACTAGAAAAGAGGGAAGAAACAATAGTCAAGAAGTGAGAAGAGAAAAGAAGACAAAAGAGAAGAGAGGGGAGAGATGAGAGAAGTAGGTCAGAGCATAGAAGGACTGCAAAGGGCAAAAGAAAAACTAGGTATTTGCTTAACTATTAAGCACAGAGTAGGGTTAAATGTAGAGAAAAGGGTAATGAAGTAAGTTAGTCTGGTGTACTACATGAACAAAGCCAGTGATTTCGGAAGTACAGTTTGATTTTTTGTTTGAAAAGAGGTAAGGATGTGATCAGAGTTATATCCCTAGGTAGCAGATTCCATATTCTACCTACAGTATTAGTGAATAGAGTGTCGCCAGCTAAGTTGTGGGACTTTATAGATTTGGCCAGGAGTTTACAAGAGGATCGAAGGGAGGTAAGATTGTTATAAGGGATTAAAAGTTGTGAAAGTAAAGAGGTGTTATCAGGTTGGTACAGTATTTTGTGGGCAATAGTAAGTTGTGAGATTATAAGATAGCTTTGTAGTTCTAGCCAGCCTAAAAGTTTAAAATTAAGACAGTGATAGGTTCTGAAAGGGTTACCAGTGGCAAAGCGGGCAATGTTGTTATAGCAAGTTGCTAGTTTGTTTAGGGTAGCTTTCTTGAGGTTGGTGAAGATAGGAGAGGCATAAAAGAGAGTAGATATAAGATGGGAGTGGGCGATAGTAGCTCAAGTAGATGGGGTGAGAAATGGTTTAATACAATATAAGGATCCTATTTTTCTGTTAACTGATTTGATGGTGTTGTTGATGTGTTGATCAAAAGTGAGATTGTTATTAATGGTTATTCCTAGCAGTTTAGTTTTTGAGTCAGGAGAGATGACAGTGGTGTTGTTTGACAAGAATTCTAAAAATTCTAAATTGTTTAATCTGTAATATGATCCAAAAGATGTAAAATGTTATGTCATGTACTATTAAGGCACAGGCAAGTAATGCATGAAAAACAACAGAAGTTTTGTGCAAAGCAATATAAAATAGAAGAACATCAAATATTGTAAATGAATGATAACTAGCATAATGAAGACAATATCAATGTATTTCTTCATATACTATTACTGATATACAGTAGCATTAAATTAAATGTATTAATTCTACTGCAAGTATATACAAAAAAAATAGTGTACTATAAAACATGCCATTGAAATTACACAATTTGTCCTCATATGAGGGTTGTACACTTACCATAAATATACCACCCTATTAAGATTGTTCCACAATAGAGGTCACAATCTTCCAAAACATTTATATCAAAACACTGCCAAATGGAACAATATAGTATTCTGTGGTACTGTCATATTTTACATGACAATATTTAATTTCATTTCCACTGCTTTAACTTGCACAAACTCCATTTATTCAGTGTTTGTAACTGTTTTGATATTTGGTATCCAGGTTCATTCAAAGAAAAAAAAGAGGAAGTGAATCTTGGGTAGTTTGAGATTGTGAGTGATGGTGAACAAAGGATGAAATTTTGGGGGATGTGTCCAAGTACTTCATGAATTTATGAAATCCTAGCTCTCCTAAGCAAGATGAAGCAAGTCTTGGAGCACAATAAGCATGCCTTTCATTCAACAGTTAAATGTAAAAGAAAATCTTCAGGTCTTTAGAAGATTTAAACTTATCTGTTCAGAAATTTGAAGTTATTCTGATCCAATTTACTTTGCCTTTGTGCACACTTTGCTGTGAAACATTCCCTTGCTATTGTTAATGAATTCATCTTTGTTCCTTAAAATGCTTCACAGCTTTAATATCTGATATATGGAAGTCTTACTGGATGCAAAATATGTTCTTTTTTATAATTTAGCTTAGAACAAATAAACAATTGCCATTTCAGTTTCTTTTACTGCCCGAACTTCATTCCAGTGATTCCATTACAATCAGATCTGATGTTCTTCACCAGATCATGTTTCTTCCCACAGTTAAATAGTCACGATAAAGTACAACAAGATGTACACTGAGGTAAAGTACAACATTCTAAGTTGTGAGTCATAAACCCACAAGCCAGATGCATTTACATCTGGAAGTATGTTGTATGATAGCATAAAGTTTCCCTCAGAATGCGTGGCTGTGCTTACACGATAGACATAAGTGAATATGATATTTTTTTGTGAACATATAATGTAGACAGACATCTTCTACTTTGTTAAGAATTATTTCATTTTTAAATAATGGGTTGAGTAGAAATATCTTTAAAGTTTAGACAAAACCTTCTTGTTAAGATCATAACCTTCCTTGTGGTTGAATAATCAAACACTAGAAGTCTTCACAAGTAAGACAGCAAAGGGTATAGAAATAAGACTATACCATTTTATGTCAAAACATTCCCAAATTAACTGAAAAGTGTTACCTTTCCTGTGGAATTAAATAAATAATTCATTTTTTTGTCTTAAAGAAAAAAAAAATGGAAATAGTCCAGTCTGAGAGTCTTATTTCCCATTTGAAACAGTTGTACATCTCTGTATATGTGCAGGCACATACATATGCACATGCACACTCACTCATACACAGACACACACAAACACTTGAACACAAGCATATGTATATATATATATATATATATATATATATATATATATATATATATATATATATATATATATATATATATATATATATATATATATATATATATATATATACTGTATATCTATATCTATCTATATACATAGTATATATATATATATATATATATATATATATATATATATATATATATATATATATATATATATATATATAAATATATATATATATATATATATATATATATATATATATATATATATATATATATATATATATAGGGTCTATATTAAATCAGCAAATGCTTAAAAAAGCGAACGTTGATTTATCGACCCCATGTAAGGGAAAGCTTACAGTCCTGAGCACTTAAAACAGCAATTATTTTCCCAGGGAAAAAAAATCACTGTTCCAAAAAAAAAAAAAAACCTTTAAAACATTACATCAAGTGGGGGGCTTTGTTCCCCCACACGCCGTCACATGGAGGGCTCTGCCCCCACCCCCCTACTTAAATATACCAACTCCGAGATTGCACTACAGTGATGGAAACGGCAAAATAACAAAGGCAGCCAAGTTATTTCTTTCCCAGGTAGAGAATTCGCTTATATGCTGTTTTGGTATTTTGCCTTTTCGTGCTTTCAAGTTCGAGTTTCGATCATATAATAGGGAACCTATATATATATATATATATATATATATATATATATATATATATATATATATATATATATATATATATAGATAGATAGATATACATATATGTATATGGGTTTACTTTGAAAGCTTGAAGTTTCAAAACTTCAAACTTCATATGGTCAAGACCATAAAATCAAAGTTTTGAAACTTTGAACAGTTTAAATGGAGATCTCTGTAGAGTGCAGAATAAGAAATTTGCCATTCTCTTCACTGTAGTGTGATCTTGGAGTTGGTATATCTAATTAGTAGGGGGTCTGAGGGGTGCAGAGGGGTCTTGATCTCCCTGCATAAATGTAAAAACAAATGTTTTTTTTTTTTATTGAAATTTTGAACCTTCAAAACTTTGATGTTATGGTGTTGACTTTTGTGAAAAATGTTTGGTCAACATTTATTTATTGAACAAAATTTGGTCGACTAAACAGATGGTCAACAGGAGTGTAAAAGTACATAGTTCTTGGGGTTGGGGAAATTGTTCTTTCCTTTCTACTGTGTGATCTCTGACTTTGTATATATAATTAGCAGTGGATGTAGGGGTGCAAATCGGTATGGCCCTTGCAAAAAAGGATATTTTTAACTTTTAATTTTGAATGCACCATGGTTATTGTTCAGTTTATGCATAGCAGACTGTCTGTGACAGCATTGTTGATGTTTTGAAGTAAACATTTTGAACATCAGTGTTTGGGTCTTCAGACTAAATTCAGGAGACCCACATGTATTTATATATCTATATCTATATCTATATCTATATCTATATCTATATCTATATAGATATATCTATATGTATATATATATATTTATGGGTCCCCTACACTAGACCGACTTGCCACAAAGCCAATGCCCAAAAGACCGACACCAGAAGACTGACGACACAGATGATCGACAAGGTGAAATCCCGACAGCTGAAACACGGACATGGGCAACGTGTGAGTGCGACCCAGTAAGTGTGCGATAGTGAGGGATTTAGGGTTAGGGAGCGGACAGGTAAGTGTGCAATAGTGAGGGATTTAGGGTTAGGGTGTGGGAAAGGTGAGTGTGTGGTAGTGTTGGACTTAGGGTTAGGGTGCGGATAAGGTAAGTGTGTGATAGTGACGGACTTTAGGTTTAGGGGCGGGTTAAGTGAGTTAGGATTAGGGTGCGGGTAGGGTAAGTGCGTGATAGTGACGGACTTTAGGTTTAAGGGTGGATTAAATGAGTTAGGGTTAGGGTGCGGGAAGGATAAGTGTGCGATAGTGACGGACTTTAGGTTTAGGGGCGGGTTAAGTGAGTTAGGGTTAGGGTACGGGTACAGTAAGTGTGCGGTAGTGTCAGACCTTAGGGTTAGGGTTTGTATTAAGGTTAGTGCATATATAGTTGTGTGTAATGTGTAGTTTACATTTTGTGTGTCGGTGTTATGGTGTTCGGTTTTGTGAGTTGTCGGTTTTGTGATTTGTCGGTCTATTGGTGTCGGCTTTGTGGCGTGTCGGTGTAGTGTAGGGGATCCATATATATATATATATATATATATATATATATATATATATATATATATATATATATATACCTAGCTGTATAGATGGATATAGATAGATATATATTAATAGATACAGAGATATTTGTATATGTGTGTATAGGAAAGGATGAGAGAGTGGTAACTGGAGTGGATTTCAATCAGCATGTTGTTGAAAGGAACAGAGGGGATGAGGAGGTGATGGGTAGGTATGGTGTTGAGGAAAGGAATGCAGAAGGTCAGATGGTACTGGATTTTGTGAAAAGGATGAAGGGTTCCTATTACCTTATCGAAGTTTTACAACTTCGAACATCATATGGTCAAACCCATATGTTCGAAGTTGTAAAACTTCGAATACCTAAAAAATAAAAATAAAAAAAGAAAGAAGTTTCCTAATGGTTGTAAGCAGTGGGGAAAGCACCCCTGCACCCCCTGCTCTTTAAATATACCAACTCCAAGTTCATGCTACAGTGTAGTAAAGGGAACTCTTCCCTTTCTGCACTGTACTACATTGTAGTGCGGTCTCAAAGTTGGAATAGTTTCAAAGTTTTACAACTTCAAACATATGGGTTTGACCATATGAAATTCGAAGTTGTAAAACTTTGACAATGTAATAGGAGCCCAGGATGGACAGGGCTGTGGTGAATATGTATTTTAAGAAGAGGGGGGAGCATAGGGTGATGTACAAGAGTGGAGGAAGATGCACACAAGGTGGATTATATCCTCTGCAGAAGGGCTAGTCTAAAGGAGGTTGGAGACTGCAAAGTGGTGATAGGGGAAAGCATAGTTATGCAGCATAGGATGGTGGTCTATAGGATGATGTTGCTGATCAAAAAGAAGAGGAGGAAAGTGAGGACAGTGCCAGGGATCAAATGGTGGAAGCTGAGAAAGGATGACTGTAAGATGTTGTTCAGGGAAGAGTTTAGACAGGCATTGCATGGCAATGAAGAGCTACCAGATAGCTGGGCAACCACAGAAGAGGTGATAAGGGAGACTGCTAGAAAGGTGCTTGCTGTGACATCTGGACAGAGGAAGGAGGACAAAGAGACCTGGTGGTGGAATGAGGAAGTACAGGAGAGTATACAGAGGAAGAAACTGGTGAAGAAGAAGTGGGATTTTCAGAGAGATGAAGAAAGTAGACAGGAGTACAATGAGATGAGATGTGTGGTGAAGAGAGATGTGGCAAAGACTAAGGATAAGGCATATGGCAAGTTGTACGAAAGGTTGGACACTAAGGAGGGAGAAAAGGACCTGTACTAATTGGCTAGACAGAGGGACCACGTTGAGAAAGATGTGGAGCAGGTTAGGGTGATAAAGGATAGCAAGGAAAACATACTCACAACTGAGGAGAGTGTGTTGAGCAGATGGAAAGATTACTTTGACAGGCTGATGAATGATGAGAATGAGAGAGGGACAGAGAGAGGGTTGAATGATGTGGGGATAGTGAATCAGGAAGTGCAATGGATTAGCTAGGAGGAAGTAATGACAGCTATGAAGAAGATAAAGAATGGAAAGGCTGTTGGTCCAGATCACATACCTCTGGAAGCATGGAAGTGTTTAGGAGAGATGGAAGTGGAATTTTTAACTAGATTGGCTAATGGAATCTTGGAAAGTGAGATGATGCCTGAGGAGTAAAGAAGAAGTGTATTGGTACAGATTTTTAAGAATAAGCGTGATGTGCAGAGCTGTAGCAACTACAGAGAGATAAATTTGATCAGCCACAGTATGAAGTTATGGGAAAGAGTAGTGGAAGCTAGATTAAGAAGGGAGGTGATGATTAGTGAGCAGCAGTATGGTTTCATGCCAGAAAAGAGCTCTACATATGCAATGTTTGCTCTGAGGGTGTTGATGGAGAAGTATAGAGAAGGTGAGAAGGAGTTACATTGTGTCTTTGTGGAGTTAGAGAAAGCATATGACCAGGTGCCTAGAGAGGAGTTGTGGTTTTATATGAGGAAGCCAGGAGTAGCATAAAAGTATGTAAAAGTGGTACATGATATTGTATGAGGACAGTGTGATACTGGTGATGTCTGTGGTAGGAATGACAGATGCGTTCAAGATGGATGTGGAATAACATCAGCAATCAGCTCTGAGCTCTTTCATATTTGCAATAGTGATGGATAGGTTGGCAGACAAGATCAGACAGGAGTCCCAGTGGACTATGATGTTTGTGGATGGCATTGTCATTTGTAGTGAGAGTAGGGAACAGGTACAGGAGACCATGTAGAGGTGGAAATATGCTCTAGAGAGGAGAGAATGATGTCAGCAGGATTAAGACAGAATATATGTGTGTGAATGAGAGGGAGGACAGAGGAATGGTGAGGATGTAGGGAGTAGACTTGGTGAAGGTGGATGAGTTAACATACTTGGGATCAACAGTTGAGAGTAATGTTGAGTATGGAAGAGCAGTGAAGAAGAAAGTGCAGGCAGGATGGAGTGGGTGGCAAACAGTGTCAGGAGTGATTTGTGACAGATTAGTACCAGTAAGAGTGAAAGGGAAGGTCTACGAGATGGTAGTGAGACCAGCTATGTTATATGGGTTGGAGATGGTGGCATTGAAGAAAAGGCAGGAGTCAGAGCTAGAGGTGGCAGAGATAAAGATGTTAAGATCTGCATTGGGTGTGATGATGATGGACAGGATTAGAAATTAGTATATTAGAGAGTCAGCTCAGGTTGGATGGTTTAGAAACAAAGCCAGAGAGGAGAGATTGCATTGATTTAGACATGTGCTGAGAATGGATTTTGGGTATATTGGGAGAAGGATACTAAGTATGGAGCTGCCAGGTAAGAGGAAAAGAGAAAGGCCTAAGATAAGGTTTATGGATGTGGTAAGAGAGGACATGCGGGTGTTTGCTGGGACAGAGCAGGATGCAGAAGACAGGAAGAAATGGAAACAGATGATTCACTGTGGCAACCCCTAATGGGCGCAGCCAAAAGAAACAAAAAAAAAAAAAAGAAGAAGTGCATAGGTTCATAAGTTCACATGTAATTAATAATCTATTGATCTGTGAGGATCTTAAAAAGCCTAAACTTGCATTTGCATTATCATCATTAGCTGTAATGTTTTGCAATATGACTATCTAAAGACTGGCCAGACTAGCATATGCTGGGTATTTACAGGTTTCCCATATCCATTGATGCTAAACCAGGGGCTACCCATATATTCATCCAAGTTACATTTGAATGCAGTAAGAGAGTCCTCCACTTTATGTGGAGGGGAAGCCAATTATATCAAAGGGGTATTCTCTGTGATACATACCTATCCACCCAGCATGTCCTGCTAACCTTGCAAAACAGATTGATGTCCTTTGAGTGGGTATTTCTGATACCAATGAATGTCTGAATGTGCAATACGTCTGACAAGATAGGGTCTTTTGAGGCTTTATATGTGAGGTACAGATCACCTCTCAATAGCCTCTATGATACCAAAAAGGCAGACAAGGCTTTCAGATGGTCTGCCTAGTTTTTATGCAAAAGTGTAGCTGGTTTAACCAGTGCCCTCTGCCTGTCCAATGAACTAGTGTTTCCTGTAGCTAATCTGTACCCCTTCAACTTTTCAAGTGAAGAACAAAAAAAGTATGTTGCTTCTATTGGGATATCATCCAGTTGGCCAGATGCACAAGTCCCTCTTCCCTCCTGCTCAGCTATTGAGGTCTCATTTCTGTTCTCTGACCCTGATGCTCCTTCTTCACACTTTAAAATAACAACAAAAAAAATCATTCTTCTATTAAACTGTAACAAACGTCTTGCTACAAATGTAGCAAAGAGTTGCTACAGTTTATACCCTGCCTGCACAGAGCACTACGGCAAACAAAACTTTAGTTTAAAATAATATTTCTCTTTTCGACTGTAGCAAAATGCTTGCTGCAGCTTATACCCTGCACAGATCACTACAGAGTTCAGCAATAAGTTAAAAAAAGTTTTTTTTTACTTTTAAACTGTAGCAAACTGCTTGCTATAATGTAGCAAGCAGCTACTACAGTTTAGACCACATACAAAGTGTTACAGCATTTGGGTTTAAGCATAAATGCCATAACAGTTTTTAAAAGCTAGTGTTGCACTACAGAACAGTTGGAATGTTGGATGGCTGACAACTTCCCCTAGCACTTTGCTCCCAATGTAGTTGCCCCTTTCCTCTCACCATAGCTACACTACTGTTTTTATGATTTAGGGCCTTGATTTTTTTAGTGAGGAGGTGTTGTGATCATTCTAGCTGTCACAAGTATTTACAAAGTACGTACCAAAAGATGTACTTTATTCAATGAATTGCCTAATGAGTGCCAAATACAGATATGTCCTTGGATCTGGATGCCACACCCTTCAATGTAAACTGTGCAATGAAAAAGGACTTTCTAATAATAATAGATATGGGGTGTTCAAAGGACAGTTCATTGTCAACCTAGGTTTTCAGACGTCTAACTACAGGATTCACTTTCAATGGGGTGTTGTCAATGTAATAGTTACAAAGGGAATCATGCTTATCAAATGATATGATTATACATTCCTTGGTATTTGGTCCATGGTTTTGGTACCAACTCTTTGGGACAGGCTCTCTTCTGGATTGTGGTGTTCTTTGGGGAGTTTATAATGGCATAATGTTTTTAGTAATCAGCAAACTTGGACAGTTGCAATTCCTTAACATTAACTTTTACTTCCGAGAAGAAAATGTCAAAGAGGAGTGGCCCAAGGACCAAACCCAGTGGCACCCTACTAATGACAGGTCTTTTTGCAGTGGTAGAGCTGTCAATCCTTACTTCATGTTTATTTGTGAGTCAATTTGTTATCCATCGAGTTACATAGGGATTAACATTTAGCTGGGAGAATTTATCTATGATGCCTGAATGTGGGATAGTGTTGAACACATTTGCAAGGTCCAGATAGGTAGTCTGCACTGATTTACATTGTCCATTGCCTAAGTGACTTTTATGAAGAAGTCAACTAGGATAAGTAGGGGACACTTGTCCTTGACAAATCCAAACTGAATTGGGTCAAGAATCTGAAGGCCACCTAGATCCCTATTTATTTGATCCATAATGATCCTTTCAATAGTCTTACAGATGAGGATGATTAGACTTATGGGTCTGTAATTACCCACTTATGTCATAGCCCTATATTTGTACAAGGGAATGACTGTTGGTGTCCTTCTTTTATCTAGCACATAGCCTGTTTTGAGGTTAATGTTGAATAGTCTGTTTAGAATTTATTTTATTTATTTATTTAACATTTCTTAACCAGGAAAGTCTGACTTGGAATGAGCCAATTTTCAGTGGAGGCCTGAAGAGAAACACTCCAGACGCATGTCTTTGTAATGTGGGACGAAATCAGAGCACCCAGAGAAAACCCACACAAATGCAGGGAGGACATGCAGACTCTGCACAGAAGGTACCCCAGCTGAGAATCAAACCAGAGAGCCTCTTGCTGTTAGGCGACAATGATACCGCTGCACCACTGTGCCGTCAGAAGGTCTGCCAATTTATGTTTCAGGCTAGTCAGTAGATAGTCCAGTATGTTATCCAGCCCTACAGATCTTGGTCTAAGATAATTCCTTGATTTGAGGAGGTGGGTAGATGTGGCTCTTTGATATGAGAATACTAGGGAGGGTGAAGTTAGAGCTGAATTTGTCTGCTTGTATTTTGGCTATGTCCTCTGGGTTTCAATATGTGATTTGTTTATTTTATTATTTATTAGCGTCTGTTTACCAGGAAAGTCAGACTAAATCAGTAATTATTCCTTTTCAACTCAGGTCTAGAAAGAAAAACTCTACATTAATAGACACAATCTACACAGAATGCACAGATTACACAATTTATATATATTTGGTGCACAAACAAAGGATAATAGTTGCACATGTATTGAAAGATGGTATATTCAATATCATTAATTCTTCATGTTCAATCTTGGTTGTTTAAAGATGTGTTAACAGTAGAAAAAAACATTAAGATCACTAAACAGAACATTGTATAAAGCAGATAAAGGGCAGATATTGTAACAGCACAAATAATTACCAGCTGAGCATACTGAAAGTGGAGACATTCTATACAGAGCAGACATAAATAATGTATGGTATATTTAAGACTATTATCACAAATCTTGTATGGGGACAATGATTCTACTTCTTATGCCATTTAAGAGTTATAATGAACTATTATAACTTAGGTTTATAGTTCTAGGTAATAATTGTTTTTGGCATACAATGAGTAAATTGGTTGTTTTGCTGACCCATTGGGCTATACTACAGATAGGTCAAATGAGCAGTTAGCTAAAAAGTGCTTAGTATTCACCATGAAGAGAGTAGGAAGAGATGGGAATACACAAGACTGAAATTGAAGAAGGTAGTTCTTGTCAAGTAGGATTTTAATGGGTCAGGTTAGAATGACAGGAGCATATTTCTAAGGTTAGAAGATGAGTTTTTGAGTTTTTCCTTGAAAAGCTTTAAGTTTGTGATTTGTCCTATCTGAAGGAAAGAGAGACAGTTCCAGTGATTAGGTATGCAGACAGTATACAAAGCTTCACCATGTCTATTGGTTGATTTTGCCACTGGGGTAATGTTTTGATCTTTGGATCTATAGGTTCTAAGTGGGGAATGCCAGATCAAGAATGATTTAGTGGCTAGGCATTTTTATGGTTGATGTATATATGCATGTGTGTATTATTGATCATAACATTGCACTTACTCTGTAGTATCAACAAATATGGACTTGCACTAAATCTTCAAAATTACAGTATCTTCTCAGACACAAACTAAAAAGATAATACTATCTACACTGCAAAAAGTCAGACTTCTACACTGGAGCTTGCATTAAGTACTGTGTACTCGATTGTGTCAATAGATAGGTAGGGTGTTCTAATCTCACAGCAGTCAACTTGTGGGTGGATGGGGTTTTGTAACTATAACCTTAACTACTGTTGGCCTCAAAAAAGTGATAGTCTGTAATTACTTTTTCACTGCAGGTGAGCCCACATCAGTGTCAGACCCTTCTGCCAACATCATCTTCTCTGCAACACAGCATTGAAGTCATCCTCTATACAAAGCACTCTCACACTATAAAAGTCAGACTTCTGCATTGGAAATTGCATTAAGTGCTCTCTTCTCTAGATTGCATAGGTGAAAATTTAAAAAATATGTTCAAAATAACTTGTACACTAAACTACGTAAGCTCATAAGAGACACTCGTGATTACACTGAAAAGCATGCCTATTCCATAGTCATCCAAGAAGTTCAGAACTGACTTTTGATTATGCATCACCAGTTAATAACTGTTTAGGAAGTGGAATTAATACCCCTGATGATTCACAGATACTTAACACTAATGACTTTTTAGAGTTTCTTCCACTGAGGTGATCTGAGAGATTGGTTCACCAGAAGGAACAGGCACAGAATTGCCATGACAAAAGGAACTATCTATGAATAAAATTTACAGAATTATGAAACTCAACAAAGGTGGGGGAGTTGTGATTATGAATTGTGTAGATTATTCAAGTAAAGTGTTTCATATTCTAAATGACAGCACAAATTATGAAAGGGTTTCCAGGAATGAAACCAACATAGCATACACTAAACTTGATTGTTGGTTATTTGACACTTTATGTCAGGGAGGTATTACACAACAAGAATATGCTTTACTAAGGGTTTATAAGCCTTTTACATTTTTTATTTTCAGAATTCTAAAAAAATCCAAAAAATTAATTTAACCCTTCTTTATGACTGATTATTGTGGCAAAGGGTTCAAAAATGGAAGCCATTGCCACTTACATTGATTTTTAATGTAAACACATTTTATCTGCTTTACCTTATGTATTATAAGACTCTTAACACCTTTTGGAATCGATACATTCTTTAGAATTTAATGACAATATTCACTTTAGCTATTGATATTGTGAATTTATTCACTGTTATCCCATACCAAGTTGGGTTGGATTTTTTTTTTTGTGAAATTTTAAACAGTAACTCACAGTGATCTAATTCTAAGGTAAAACATCTTGTGGAGTGTATGGATATAGTGCTACACAACTTTATTTACTTTGAAAGTAAGTTATTATCTCGGGTGTTGCCTCAGGTTTGAAATGTGTACCCATATATATAAATTTAGTTTTAGCATGTTGGGAAAAGAAGTATCTTTTCATGTCATCGAATTTTAAATATGTAGTCTCTTAGATTTCTGGATGACATTTTAATATTATGGTAGGGTGAACCAACAATGGTACCTTTATTTATTGATTATTTAAGGTGCATAACTTCATTTCTGAAGTTTACTTGCAGGATGCATCCAGATAAGATTGACTACTTGGACATTTATTTGCAAAAGAGCCTAATTACTAAGAGTTTAGTCTCCACTGTCATTTGTAAAAGGTGCTTTCTAATTCTTTTTTACATTTTAACAATTGTCAGCTTCCCTTTTCAGAAAAGGGGTATTGTGTAGGGGAAAATGGTATGACTGTCGATATTATTTATAGATGATGGTATTTTTTGATAGACTTGGGATACCTTACAGACATGTTCATCAGAGAGATTGCCCTAATAGTTTGTTGAAGAACATTAAAAAGGATATTCAGAGAATGAGATGGATCAGATTTTTCCTGATTTTAAACTTAGGGGTGGGATGGACTCTCATTTAAAATTAGTGCACCTAAGGATGAAAAAATGGGAGTTATGGTCTTGCCATTTAATCATGATGCTGATGTCATTATCAAGACATTAAGAATGGCTTGGAACAAGACTTTTTCACTGGACATTAAAAACAAACTGGGCAAGAACCCACAGGTCATTTTTAGCAGGGGCAGAAATATCAAGAGATGGTTAGAGTACAATACGACAACTAACATTAACACTGTTAGTTGTAGATGACCGAATGCTGACTTCCACATAGCTGTAGAAGTCATTTTTGCATATATAACTCCTTTGCAGGACACAACTGATGCTTTCCAAGATGCAGTGTGGCTCACATGCAGTCCAACTTCTCCTGTGGCACATCCATATAATGCACTTGTGTGGATTAGTTAAGTACAAGGGTAGGAAGTCTGATTGCAGGAATTACTGTCATCTGTGAGTGTGTTTTTCTTCTTCATACTGTCTAGAGCAGGCTGCAAATACATATAAGAGGTATGTCTGTACAGTCTGCTTGTGCTGTGTGACCACTTTTTAATGGAAATGTTGCAGTAATAAACAATGGTGATATCATCCAGTGAAATGCACAGTGTCATATTTGTGAAATAAATTTGTAGTTGCTTTTGTGTTTCAGCAAAACCTTCATTAGCCTGTAATGTTAGCTATATAGTTAAAATCCCCATGTCACTGCTTGAAGTTACTGTACATGTTGTTAACAGTGTTGTCACCCACATATGCTGTGTTCATGTGTAGATGTTCTTTCCTGTTACAAGAGTTTATTCTATCTTTCCTTTTGATAGGCTATTTTGAAGACTGATGCTGTCATTTGAATAGATTGTCATTCTATAACAGCTATAGTTAGACACCTTCTCAGGCCTTAGGACATGAGATGATGTAATGAATGTTGTTTGCTAAGTGAAACACATGTCTAATACTGGATTATATCCACATTGTACATAATAGCTGTTCTACCGTCACAGGGACAACAGCAGAGGGCTACAGGTGGGATTGGGTAAATCTAGCATCACACAATATTGTTTGACATACAGCAATATTCTATCTAAGCAATTGCAGGGACACATATTCCTTGATTCCTACAAAGGATGTAATGCTTTCACATAACCACACAAATGACAATTGTAGATGCACTTATGCCATGACACTTTCATTGACCCCACTATAGCACTGATTTTCTCAATGCTTAGGCAAGTGTTCCAAACCAGCAATGAGTGAATGTAAGCATTTGTGTCCTTACCTGTTCTGCATGAAAGATACCCTCCCCCCCAAAAAATTGTACTGTGTACATACAAAGTGGTACATGCCTGCACATCTATTTTATCAGATAAAAATTATGGACAAATAAAGTACAGCTAATTAAATGAATTCACACAGGTGGTGTTCAACAGCTGTGATAACAGTTTCATTGTGACAAATGTGATTAATAGCCGTATTGTTATTTAGAGGAGTTTTACAGCTTGATGTGCAATTCTAGTATATGGTTTCATTTTGTGCGAATGTACTGACATCACACCACAAATATTACATCACATCAGTCTTATCCCTTGATATGTTGCACAAATACATGTGAACATAGCTTTGGAGTTTATTGCAGTAGACATCTGTTCTGCCAGTGTCATGATAAGAGTGATACTTTTGTGCATGCATTGAGCACTGTGGTATACATGAGTATGGTCCTGTTCTTGGCTGGTATGCATACATACATATACAGAAACCTTCCTTGACCACCAAACATTGATATAGGACTGATCATAACTACATGCACATAAACATACTCATTTAATTAGCATCATTCCAACATGCTGGTGTGACATTAATTAGCAGGGATCGTTTCTTAATTTACTCATTAATTTTATTTGTTTGTCACAATACCCATTGCTATCTCCTGTGGCAGATGCTGACATTACACAGCTCTGAGAATACATTGCATCATAGTGTGGTGTCTGCATCTCTTCTTATCTGTTGGTACAATAACAGTGTCAAACAGGACTGCCTTATGCAAAGCTATTATGTATGTCACACTCTGCAACCACATTTATAATGCCATACACACCTGCATATGGTATGCATAACCATTAGAATATTGAGGTGCATAATTTATTTCAAGGGTAATCCTCCACATACATGGGTTAGGCCTATTTCTGTGGTATACACAGTTAGTGCATAGGTCAGTGCTGATATTGATGGGATGGGTTCGAAACTTGCAAAAGATGATTATGACTTCTGAGCAATTCCTTTTTTCCCAACATGTTATATTGATAAAATGCACACTGTGTAAATATCCCATAATATATGTACTGTCCCTGCAAACTGTCATCTCATTTCAGCATGTCAATAACATTCATATTTCATGTAATTTCCCCCTTTTACAATGTGAATCTATGTAACTGCCAAAACCTATAATATTATATCTGCTTTTATTTACCTGTATTTTTTCAGGAAGTGTGACCACCATTGTTATTATTATGACATACATATTGTAATACTTTATTATTAGAAATTTTTCTTTGTGACATAAGCACCTTTACATCAATTATCATACTAGAATTTGAACATTTATCCTCTTCCTCTAACATATTCCCACATATATCTGTTTGATTTCTGTACATGTTGTTCTCAGCACACGTTTCCTGTCTAATAACTCATGTGTCATAGTTGTCCTTGCCATTTCCCATCCCATCTTACTTATTACTGCATTCATATGTTATATTTATGTCCACAGTACACTCAATACACATTTCTTGCCTGTGTACAGCATGCGTTATTTGCCTTATGTCCCTCTTTGTACTCTTAGTGCAAGCAAGCCCATAGGCAAGCTGTTTGTTTACTGTGTGTGTGCTCATGCTGCTCAACAGGTTTTACTGACTGCCACACTGTTTCTGACCATGAAGACTTGCTTGTGTTCATGTCGGAGTGATGAGCAGTATTCAAAAGTGATTAGCATTGCTGCTCATTGCACTAACATGTAAACAACATGTAGGCTTCTCACAAAGGCAACACAATTGTTCATGAATCCCACAGATTAACTTTTCCAGGAGTTTGCTGCTTGGTGAAGAGATGCAGTCCATGTTTTATAAGAATGGAGATAACAGATAAAGGAAAAAAAAAATTACAGTATGAAAGATAAGTTTTGAAAAAATGAAAAAAATAGTTTCCAAAAATGTTTTGAGGTAATAATGAATTCAAAAGCATGTTAAGGAGTGACAAAAATAGATAAAAACATGTGTAGTTTCTCAATGGCATACTCACACAGATTATACTGGATGTTCACCTAAAGAAATGAATTTACATTTGCTAAATGAAAAAAGTCAGAGATAAAATGCATCTGATGAATGATCCTGTGGAGTCAAGCAAACATCAATGACATAATAGTTGAACGCTTTCTATAAATTTGATAGATAATTGCTGGGTATGTGCATCATCACCTAAAATGGACATGTTAGTTCAGTTAATGAAGAATGATGTCTAAATTAGAAAACCAAAATAAATAAAAGGATGTCTTATAAAGAGATTGGAAGACAGAAAAGGTAATAATAATAATAGTTTGATGAAGATAATATATAATCTACATATGAAGAACTGGACTGCATTAAGTACTCTATGGTTTAAGTTTAACAAGAAATGAAGATATTAACTAATATGACAAAAAGATAAAAAGATAAAAGAAGTGAAGAATACTTTAGTAGTAAGAAAAAGCAAACAAGACAGCGTAGATAATGAAAAAATGAAGATAAAAAAAGTTGAGCGTAATAAAACATGGTATTAGAAAAGTAATAAAGAAAAGAAAATATACAAATTATAAATACAACAGAAAGAATATAGTAAGTGAAAAAGTAAAACTTTGACAGAGATTAAAAATGTCTTGGACATTTTCAATTTATGATGTGATGATTGAAAAAGATTGTGCAGATATAATGCAAAATATCTCATAAATAAAGAATGTTAAATGTCTGATTAGAGGCTTTACTGATGAGCTGTCAATTCTGACAATGAGCTTTTCAACACTGTACACACAAAACAGAACATCTGCAATAGAATTTAAATTAAAAGTGAATGTAGCAACAGGAAATTATGTTTTTTAAAGAAAAATATGATGCATGCATTTTTAAGCATTGCTCGAAAGAAACATAGAACTGTATATTTGTTTGATATATTAGACTAATAATTTCTGGATGCTGCATACACAATATTCAAAAATGTATATGTTCTATTCCACATGAACAGTAGATAAATACCATTATAATGTTTAAGGATTGACATTTTCATTATTAAGAAAAGTGATTAACTTTTGTAAATGAAAAACATTTGTGCTATATTATCTCATGCGTTTATATTCTGAAATCTTTCCATGCATTATACTTAAGAGAAGAATTTGACATAGTGACTGAGGAAGTAAATGTAAGCACATAAGCCTTAACTAATTAATTGGTTTCAGATAATCAGACTACCAAAAAAGAAACATTAAACACTGTCTTCGGTGAAGAACTTTTAAAAATTAATTTTGCATCCAGAACTCAAAGCAAGATAGAAAAAAAGATATGTATTAAAATAATTAAAGACTTTTGCACTTGAAAGAGGTTTTCAGGACCATGTGCAACTCAAATGATAAGCCGGAACAATAAGGAACACATGTTCATTATCCAAAGCTGAATCATGATACTTCTATTAATAAAGCATGTATATGTGATTCAGAAAGGAAACAATTTACAAAATAAGTTTGGAAAAAATGGCTCCCATTACATCTATGGGTTATAGGAATGAGGCATTCTATTACTTATCTTTTCTTAGTGTACTAAATATCCTGCCATCAGGGATCAGATATCTCACTCAAGCCTATAATGCCTTTTTTGTATATTTCCACTTAACACTCATAGCACCTTATGGCATCCAGACCTTTTTTTGGTCCAGTTTCTTTAACTAAGTGACTTACCAGTTAATAATATGAAGTATTAGAAAGGGCAAGGACTTATTAACAACATGACAGTAATATTGTTAATCTAGGATGTCCTGCAGTGGACAAACTAATTACTGTTTGCTACTTAATATTCATATTTTCATACTTGTGATCATGTTTTCATAACTGAGAGACCAACGTACCATTGAGAGGTATGGTACAAAATACCATAGTGGGAGTCAGGAAAATTCATTGCAAAAGTATATTTATGTCATGTTATACTGGGCATATTGCTAGCTGTTACTAATTATGAAAATAAGCTATATTCCATATGCACTTAATATTTAAAAAAAAAGTGATTTACAAACCATTTAATGGCATCAGGGGTGACCTTAGATGATGTTGCAAAAAGCTGTCTTTGATATTTGCACTGAAAATTGCACATCTTGCGAGATATTTATGTTATTTATATTGCTAATTATACAATTAAGCATATATTTTCATACTTCTGCAAATATATGAATAAGCATGCACTCAGCAGAAGAATTTATCACTCTCATTTGAAAGCTTTTGTCTGGTTAACAAAAGTGTTCTAACAATATATGTCCTGGTTTTACAGTTTTTGATATATTACAATTTGTGAAAGTGTAGCAAAAATATAATTCTGGGTTTATTTTTTATTTTATTTATTTATTTATTTATTTTACATTTGTTGACCGGGCTAGTCTAACTGGATACATATCCATTTTCAGTAGAGGCCCGAGGAGAAAAGCTCCACTGTAACAGTCTAAGGTAACACACTAAGAAAAAAATATACAAAAGGATAACTAAACTACTAAGCAGGGGTTATCAACTAATTAGCATAACCAAAACAACAGAGCAGCAATTAGCAAATCAAAAACACACAGCAACAACAGCAATATTTGAATACAGAATTGCATTTTTATAGCATCTGGACTTGGACTTGACCTATCATGAAAAAAAAAACTAAATAATACCTGTGCAAGGCATTAGGTAGTGCAAAGTAAGTAGAGGTAATAGGAGGTAAAACATAAGCAAAGCAAGTAGAGGTAATAGGAGGTAAAACATAAGAAAGAGGAAGTCACAAGCTGAAGAGAGTCTAGGGGAAAAATTGTAGTGATGGGAGCAGTGATACAAGCTAGATGGAGACAAGGCAGTGTGAGAAGGAGAAGTAATACCTGTCCAAGATGATGGGTGTGTACAGTGCAAATAGAGGTAATGGGAAAAGAGGTGAAAATGTTGTGGAAGTAGGAAACAAGAGTCAGTCAGGAGTAGAGCAAGGGCAGAGCCAGTGTGATTTGAGGTGGGTCTTTAAATGTTTCTTGGAAAGGAGTGTTGAGGTCAAGGTAGTAAGTTCACTAGGGAGCTTGTTCCAGTGTGAACCCACAGCATTTGAGAAAAGGGAGTCACCTGCTTTATTCTGACATTTACATGTGGCTACTAGAAGTTTATTAACTGATCGTAGGGTAGTGAGATTCTTATAGGGAGAAATAAGAGTATTAAGAATAGGTGCATTAGAAGGGAAGTGGAGTATCCTGTGGGTAATAGGTAATAGTCAGTTGTTGAAGTAGAATGAGATTTTGCAGTTCAAGCCAACCTAGCTGTCTGAGATTTAAGCAATGATGAGTCCGATATGGGGCACCTGTAGCAAACCTGATAATGTTGTGGTAGGATGAGGCTAGTTTTGACAGGTTTGTTTTTGATAGGTTAATAAAGGTTGGAGAGGCATACAGTAGTGTAGAGATGAGATGTGTTTGAGCTAAATATATCCTAGTCACTGGTGTGAGAAATTGTTTAAGTCTATAGAGAGCACCTATTTTTTTGTTAACTGTTTTAATAGTTAGATTGATGTGAGCATCAAAGTTTAGTTGATTATCTATTGTGACACCAAGCAGTTTTGTGGTGCTATCGGGTGATATAAGCGTGCCATTGTTAGAGACAATAGTAAAGGAAATTGGGATGGACTTATAAGTTGGAGTAAAAAATAGTAACTTAGTCTTTTTAGGATTAAGGAGGAGACAGATGTGTCTGAACCAATTTTCTGCTGCAGTAAAAACATTTTGGGTACATGAATGTAGTTAAGCAGGAGACATTGCAGTGCAGATGAGTGTAGAGTCATCTGCATACTGAATGCAAGTGGAGGATTGCACAGCTATGCCACAGACATAACATAAAAGTCATGCTAATGCAAAACCTACCATTCTGTCAATTTGTAAGTTTGTAAGAGCAATATTGTAATTTATCTGCACTATAATATATTATTTTATTTATGGAAAGTCTATAAATACACCCCCTGGGATTCAACAAACGTCTCTGCAAGAATAGTTAATTCTTGCATGGAATGGTTCATTCCCATGCAGCACGGCAGCGCATCATGCATATTCATGAAGGCACGCTGCCATGTTGTAATAAGGACACGTGTGTGTGTGTGTGTGTGTGTGTGTGTGTGTGTGTGTGTGTGTGTGTGCGTGCAAGCACAGGGGGTGTGTCAGAGAGCAGTGCTCTGAGAATACACATGCCCCCTGCACTCCAGAATTGCTGTTTGGCAATTCAAAAGGAAAGAGAATGTCCGCTGACAAGTGTCTGCAGCATACTTCTAAATGATAATATCAGAATGTCCAGATATATGCCACAGACATAACATAAAAGTCATGCTAATGCAAAACCTACCATTCTGTCAATTTTTAAGTTTGTAAGAGCAATATTGTAAGCCTGGCCCTATCTGTCTCTGCATTATGTAAGGCTTTGCACTGAATGTGTGCTGTAAGAGGTTGAGAGGTATGACTGCATACCATCTATAAAAGTCATGCTAATGCAAAACCTATTGTACTGTCAACTGTCAAGGTTTGTGATACCAATATTTAAAACCTGGCCCTACTTACCCCCACATCATGTAAGGCTTTGCCCATCAATGTCGTAAGTGTGAAGAAACATAAGCACAGCCCCCACATTGAACAAAATGAAAACACATTTATGTTTTTTTCTGGCCGCAATAAAGTTTAAGCATAGATGAGCGTGTGTGCGCTTCATGCACCTGAGCTTAGCATAGCTTAACTATCTGAAGGAGTTAAATAGGAATATATCAACTAAACAAGTAATCCAAAACGGTGTAGTGGTCAGCACTGCTGCTTTGCATGGAATCATTCATGGTTCGAACCCCAATAAAGAAGTTTTACTTTTATATGTGAAAGCAGTTGTAAAAGTCATATGTTGTAATAAATGAGGTAGTAAATAATATTTATCACCCAGGGTAGTGTAACAAAATGAGATGTCAGTCCAGAAAATATGTGAAACCCCCATATAAACACAAGTGCACCATACAGTATAGTAACACAAGAATAAATGTAATGAAACCACATAGGGGGATATCAGGGAAGGTAAACAAAGTTATAATATGCCAGGAATGATGAATCAATCCCATAAAGCTGATAGCCTATAAAATAAAACTTAAGCAATGCTAAGTATTGCATAGCTATGCTTACCGGGTGTAAGCATTGCTTAAATATGAATGCTAAGCAAGGAGTAGCTCAGCTAAGCGGATTTGCCCATTGGTAAGCAGTGCTGAACCTGCCCCTTTAAGCACTGCCAACCCTAGTTAAGGTGGTTTGCCCCTAACTTAGCTTAGCTCAGCATATTCAGAACCATCCAATCATGGCAAGGGCAGGAAATTGGATGTATTTAAACCTTGCAAGTGGGAATACAGCTCATAATCAGTTGTAGCTCCCCACTGTAGGCAGTATGATTGGTGTTGGAGAGGGTATGCACTTTTGGGTGCAGTGCTGGGGCATACAGAAGTCCAAGGTCATGGTAGGACTCCTTGTTAAAAACATGATGTGAGGATGTTGCAGGACCAGTACCAGGACTCCCAATACAAAGCGGAGGAGTGGGAAAGTCTCACCTGTGATCTCATCAGTGCCACTGGCATCCCTTGGACTGGTGAGCAGGTCCGGTACCACTATGCTGACTTGAAGCAGAGGAAGAGGCAGCTCTTGGACCAGTGCGTCTAAGAAGCTTGCCAGAGGGATGATGTCCCAGGCATGTGTAAGTATTCATATCAATAACTGTTTACCAAAGTCCAGCCTGTGTATGTGATGAATAGATATGCATAAATGTTTCTCTATCTTCTTTACAGCTCCTGCTGAGTGGGCTGTGAACCAGGAATCCCATGCAAGCAGGTTGCAAAGGCTGCATCGTGAGGCTGGTGAGTAACAATCTAGCTTGTAGTATTCATATCAAATAATAAAGGAGTAGAATGCCACCTTGCAGTCTTAAAATGGGCATGGTTTATACTGAATAAACCAGACAATATTACAGTAATAGTCTCATATAGGTTGTATATAAATAAAACTGTAACTTCCTGTCAATAGAATTCAAAACCCTGGACTGGTTCTGTTTACTCTGGTATTGTATGAACTGAAATATGTACAGGTTATGCACAGCAACTATAGCTCTGAAAGCATTAACCAATCAAGTCTCATCTGACAAAGTTAGTGCTTCTGTAAGACATGAGATTAACTGATATGAAATGTTTCATGCACCAAGATCTGATATCTGAATAGTAATGTTGTGTTAACCAATGTTTTCCACACTGTGCTATATCAAAAGGTATGTATAGGAATGTATGTATAAGGATGTAGTAATTACAAGATCAGATTCTACAACCAAGAGAGAATTAGGTAGAAAACATTCAAGAAAAAGACTGGAGTTGCTCAATAGCTTGTTCTGATGAAACACAAGCTTTTATTTTTAGCAGAAACAGCCATGGTTCGAATCCCGGGAGTGGTAGTAAGCTGTATGCATAATTTCACCTAGGATTTTGTGAATACGTGTAGAAACAGTCAGGAGTGTTAACAGAAATTTCCTCCAAAGGTCTGCCAGGTAAGAGAAGGTATAAAGTAGCTATAAGAGGCTGTAGTTATACTGTGTCTAACACTGATGGTCCAACCCCAAGGCTGCAAATGACAGCAAGATAAGTACATACACTAAGTGGTCTGCTCCAAGAAATGTTCAAATGTGTTATGCTGTCACAGCTACTGGTCCCTGCTGCCAACAACCAGGGTGACTGATAGAAATCAAGGCAGAGTATGGCAGTAGCACACACACAGAAATACACACACACACACACACACACACACACACACACACACACACACACACACACACACACACACACACACACACACACACACACAGTATGAGTGCACATATGTAACCCTGACTATGTGAATATGGGTAGAAACAGTCAGGTAGTGTTAACAGAAATTCCCTCTGCAGGTCTCTCAGGTAAGATAAGGTATAAAGTAACTATAAGAAGACTGTAATTATACACTGTGTACAAACATACCACTGCCCAACACAAGGCCATAGGTTATGATAATACCTGTAGACTAATGATTAGAGCAATGATTATTAAACCTATGATCACTGCAAGAATCTACATTTGTTAATTGACATCTCTGTCTCTCCCCCACCTTATCTTCACCAACAATCTAAACACATACCATTGGGATATGTGTCCTATTGTTCTACAAATGTTGAAATGTATTCCAATTAATGTTCCCTGTTCAAAAACTATCATTGGTGGTAGGTTGCTATCAATGTAACCTGCATGCCAGTATAATGCCCACTGTGGTTCCATATATGCATGTGTTCTGTTTGCTATGCAAATGTTCCAAATCTGTTGTTTTGGGTTAATGGGAATACTCATGCATGCTGTTATAACTAATCCTGGAATGTGTTTACCATTACTAACCAACATATGTTCTAAAACTGCAACACCATAGCATGTCTTGGAAGGCCGATCCCAGTGGATATGCCTCTCCCACCTCATCTGGCCATGGCACAAGGCCACAGTACATCTGGGACCATCCCCAGGACCTTCTCATCCACTGGTTCTGCACTACCTTTGGGTGGAACTGCCTCAGGGGATGGTTCTCATCTCCCCGGGCACAGGCGCAGACAGGATCCTGTCACTTGAAGCCAGATCTGAGGTCTTGTTTGTAATGAGTTTTACAAAGAATTGGGAGGTCTACTACACCAGCTTGAGGGCCACATGGTACATTTAGAGAGTCAGCCTGCCCCTCCTGCTCAGGCCCCAGCACAGCCACCTTTGGGGCCATGAAGGTGCAGTAGTGGCTGCCCATGGGTGGGGACCTCAGTCTCACTGTATCCATCTGGGGACACGTGGGGTTCTGATTACTAAACACCCCTCCCCGTCTAAGGCGTTCACCCCCACATGTGTCATAGACCACCCCTGTATGCTGTCTTGTCTGTTTTGTCTGTCTTCCTACCCAACCTACCTCCCCAAATATACCTACTACCCTTCCCCAACATCCCACTCTCACCTTAAAAAAAGGGCAATCTGTTCCCAAAAAAAATGTTGCCCCATACACAGCTTTCCATTTCACACACATATCCACTGGACACATGTAATCTGGTCTAACTGGCTTCACAACACATTATTGTTGTCCTCACCCCTCTCTCAGGGTTTGAGTGTCCAAATTTACCTCCAAATTAAGTATATATGCACAACTGTTGCTCTAGAAGAAATGGACAGCTATGGACTTTCCCTACACCCATCCTGAACATCCCTAGCTATCTTTCATATTGTTTTTCCCTCTTCATGCCCCCTTTTCACCACTTTCCTATCATCCCCTTTTTCTTTTCTTCTAAAGAAATTAGAGCAGGGGTAAGCGGGAGTAAGCAGTAGTAAGTAGGAATAAGCCTGCTTGTGTGGTGCTAAGCGATGCCTACACAGAGTAAGCACTTTTAAGGCTGTCTGTCAGCATACTTAACAGGAAGTTAACACTGCTTATTGCTACACAAACCCACACAAACCCAGTAACAACTGCTTAAAAGTGCCTTAATCACTCTGTATCCAACAGTCCTTGTTCTTTCCAGCAACAAAATAATCAGCCTTTGCAAGTCTTGAACCCAGGAGCCTGGACATCATAGTCACAGCAGTTCTTTACTAAGCCATCCAAGCTGCTGATATTGCTGATGTTCTCTCACACATATCACTCAGCAGTCATTCAACAGTAGGGAAAAGGTTTGTTAATGTTAGTCAAGTTTTGTACACACATATATATATATATATATATATATATATATATATATATATATAAATAAATGTGTATGCATATGGAGATGCATATATATATATATATATATATATATATATATATATATATATATATATATATATATATATATATATATATATATACTTAGAATTTCAAAATACTGAAATATCGGTTTTTAGTATTTGGAGACTATAAAGCCGAAACACCAAAAAAAAAAAAAAAACGTGAAACCCAAAACCGTGACGGATAAAGCACACACACCAACAGAACTACACCTACCTCTGCACAACAACACAAAGACAAACACCCAACACCCCCTACTTATATATACTAACTCTGAGGTCACACTAAACACCAGCACACACAAAACCCACCAACATACATTCCACACCCCCTCGTACAAACACACATCACACAGCTACAAACAACACCACTCTCAACACTGACACACTCACACCTACATACCCTAACCCATACCTAACACTCCCCAAAACACTAACAAACACACAGACCCTCCCCAAAACCCTTAAAAACATCACACTTACCTAACACGCCATCAGTACCGTGGGTTCAACATTTCTGGGTTTGATATTCTGCAGTTTTGCGCATCTGCAGATTCGACACTTTGGTCTCAAGATACTGAAATTCAACATTTCAGTGTTTCGAGATTCCAAAGTGTTTACATTTATATATATGTATATATATATATATATATATATATATATATATATATATGTGTGTGTGTGTGTGTGTGTGTGTGTGTGTGTGTGTGTGTGTGTGTATGTGTGTGTGTGTGTTTCGAGATTCCAAAGTGTTTACATTTATATATATATATATATATATATATATATATATGTGTGTGTGTGTGTGTGTGTGTGTGTGTGTGTGTGTGTGTGTGTATATCTGGAAATATTAATATGCAATATATGTAGAGATATACATATAAAATATACACATATATGATATTGATATATGTATATATATATATATATATATATATATATATATATATATATGTAGTGCAGTCAGACATCAGATCCGCACTCTGAACCTCTTACTGCAACAAATCTGTCCAAAGGCTGTCAAAATGGGGGTCAAGGGGCCAGAACTAGGAGACCTCTTTTATTTATTCCCCTTATCCCTTCTTCCCACATCCCAAAGACATGCTGTAGGTGGATTGGACACTCTAAATTGGCCCTAGGCGTGAGTGTGTATGTGTGTGTGCCTTCTGTGGAAGGTTGGGCACTGGCCTGGCAATTCAACACCATAAAACTTCACTGCCAATCATGAGCAGACAGGTGATCCACTTTGGTGACCCTTAACCAGGAAAAGCCGAAAGAATAAAAGAAGAAAAATCCCTTCCTCCCCAGCAGCAAGTGTTCTGCCTTGCAACAAAATAATAAGTCATACCAATTTTTGAACCCACAGCCCTGTAAACTACAATCAAAGCAATGTACCGTTACATCATCTGAGCTCTATGAAATAGTGATGATTTTCCAAACATATCAGTTAGTACAGTCATTCAACAGTAGGGGAAAGAGTCTGAAGAATCAGTCAGGTTCTCTATATATATACATATATATATATATATATATATATATATGTATGGAGATGCATATATGTGGACAAATCTATACATAATATATGTATATATATGTATATATATATATATATATATGTATATATATATATATATATATATATATATATATATATCAAGAGAGAGAGAGAAGAGACACATCGAAATTAATGTCTAAATATATGCATACACATATATATATATATATATCAGAATGTGAATAAATACATACATATATACACACACATATATATATATATATATATATATATATATATATATATATATATATATATATATATATATAAATATATACACACACACACACATATATATATATATATATATATATATATATATATATAAATATGTGTGTGTGTGTGTGTGTGTGTGTGTGTGTGTGTGTGTGTGTATACATAAATATACAGAAATATATGACAGCTACTAACAAATGCAATCTGATGGCCATGCTCCTGCACCCTAGAAGTCTAAATCTGAAAATGCACTCACTGGAAGTATTCCTTAAAATGGGGAACAATGACATCTGTGCTGTAACAGAGACCTGGTTAAAGGCAGCGGGAAGAATTCTCTGCACTACCAGCCTACAACTCATTCCACACCTTTTGGCTGCAGAACTTGGACTGAAGCTCCAAAGGTGGTGGTATTTCCATATTCTTAGGGGATGCACACATCTCCAGAAGGGTAGACCAACATTTTGCATCACAGATCCTGCAGGTGTAGCTAAAACTGGGTATGACAGTGGTTCAGGTTGTAGCCTGCTATAGGTCCCCAAACATGTCCCAAGACTCGCACTCCATGTCCCTAATCACCCTGGAGAATATTAGTGTCCAACATAACAGTCATATTGGTTGACTTCAACTACCCCACCATTACCTGGGAAAGCTACTCATGTACCAATGCTCTTGCCCATCACATCGACCTGTTCCTTACTAACATGGACGACTGTTGCTGTTCACCAATAGTCAACTCCTCCCTTGTTGTATCTGACCACAAAGCAATCACCTTTGGAAATCCATAGCACCCCCCCCCCACACACACACACAGGTAACCACTATGAAATGCCTTTCCAAAGCTAACTATGGCCTCCTAAAAACAGAGGTGACTAATCTCACAAGCAAATGAAGAGTAGTTGCGTGACTGCTGAATCAAACAAAAATGCACTATGATCACATACACAAATGCATGGATACCACTATACCCAATAGAAGCAAGACCCTCATCTTAAAAAAAAGGAAGCCAATCAGCTGGTCCCCGCCCATAAAGAAACTGTACAACAGAAGGAGGGAACTGATACAGAATAAGGTGAAGTCCCATGACTGGAAAAAACCCTTATCAGCCTCAATTAAAAGTTGAGATCCCTCATAAAATACTACAAAGTTAGCTGTGAAAACAGAATTGTAGCACATAGTAAACACAACCACATAGCCTCATACAGTTATGTAAAGAATCTCCATGGCAATACCAAGATTTGCTCTGAGCTACTAGACAATGGTACCTCATAGACTGAGCCAACAAATATTGCCAATATACTGGCTGACATACTGAGTGCAAACTTTACCACTGCCCCCAAGGACCAATCACAATACCAGTACACTGCCAGGCCCCCAGTGTTACTGCTGCACAGGTTAAAACACCACTGTCCAAGGCCAAGAATACAGCTTCTATGGGACCTGACAATATCCCTGGCTGTGTTCTACATGAACTACAGAGTGACCTGGCACCTCACCTTTGTGCCCTGTTCAAGCACAGCCTTACCTCACGCTTTGTTCCTACTGAAGTGTGTACCCCTACACTCACCCCTCTACACAAATGAGGTGTGACTACAGACCCTTGGAACTACTGCCCCAACTGCCGGATGAGTCTGTTATGCAAAGCTATGGAATGCATCATCATGCACCTAATAAATAGGGATATGGGAATCCGCAGACTCAGGATCCCGCACAGTTTAGTTTTGTGAAGGGTAGGTCATTCCTGCTCAATCAGCCTGGTCAACTTCTTGGAGTCAGTCACCTGAGCTGTGGATGAAGGCAAGGTGGCACATACAGCCTACCTTGATCTGGCCAAAGCTTTTGATAACATTCCTCACTCAGGCATTATGCAAAAACACAGTAAGCTAGGTATCAACCCCTATATCACTAGGTGGGTTGCAAAATGGGTCAGAGATAGGACTCACAGTGTAGAAATAGCTGACTCCATGTCAGACTGCTGAGCAGTCATAAATGGAGTCCCACAGGGTTCTGTCCTGTGTCATATCATGTTTGGTATCAACTTCTATGAAGTCCATGCCAACATGAAGGGACTCTGGCTGACAATGTTTTCAGACAATTGTAAACTGGGAGCTATTATTAACTACACAAGTGATGTTGGCATCCTACTGAAAGGCCTCACTGAGACCAATGACTGGTGTCAGAGCTATGGCCATAAGCTCAATGTCAGAAAATGTGTTGCCATCCCCCGTGGGGAAAACCCTGTTTCCATGAATTACCACATTGATGGTAGTACCCTGAACAAAGAAAGTGTTATAAGAGATCTGGGTACACAGGTTGAAGGCAATGTCTCTTTTGACCACCACATTGCCACTGTGTTCAGAAAGTCCTTCTATGTAGCACATTTCAGTACTAATGCATTAACATCCTTGAAGGAAGAGATTATTGTCCTCCTGTACTCTTCTTGATAGAGGGACACAGTTTGTTTCAGCATAGATATTCTGATGGATGTTATGTCCTCATTTTCTGACAACAATCATATCATCACAGTGATTTACCAGAGAAATGATAATAATCTGTAAAACCAACCAGAAATATGAGCAATAAACCTGGACATCCTGAAACAATCCAGACAGTTGACAGGTATGCTCAGAACGCCTTATTGCAAAGAATCTGGACCAAGTCTCACAAAGTGGTGGGTAGAAGCCATGAAGATGGGGATGTATCTGAAGTACTGGCACAAATAAGCTAACACAGTTGCTGTAGTAACATCCTCCTGTGTGCTCTAACATATATTTAGTGAAATATCACAAGTAATTCAATTAGAGAATCTGCTGTGGGTAATTACACATGTATTTTCAAATATATCAGGTACTACAAGGATGTAACAACAGTGACAAACAGACACCAGTGTGAAAGTGCATGCCCACAACCAATATCAATATCTCAGCTACTCCCTCATCTTTCTTCCAAACGGAAATGCCCTTGCCACATTCCAACTTAAACCCCTCCCCCCATTCCACCTTGCACTAACTCATCCAACTACTTCTACTATTACTTCATCCCACCCAAAATAATCCCTCCCCTACTAAAAACTAATTTTCTCTCTAATATCTGTTGTACTATACTCTCCAATCTCAAATATACTATTACTCACTCCATGCATAATATTTTTCAAACCTACTAATGGCTAGTAGCTATATGGGTCTATATTATATATTTGAAGTTTCAAAACTTCGAACCTTATATGTTCGACAACATATGAGCAAAGTTTGAAAGTTCGAAAATATAATAAAAAAAATTAAAAAAAAAACTTACCTTAATGCTCTGAGCAGGGGGACAAGCCCCCCTGGATCCCCCCACACCTCCTATGTGAATATACCAACTCTGGGATTGCACTTCAGTGCAGAAAAGTGAAAGTTTCCATTCTGTACCACAAGGAGTCACTGGTTTTAACCTTCAAACTTTTCAAAGTTCGATCATATGGTGTCGACCATATGACATTCAAACTTTGGAAAGTTCGAATAATTAATAGGGATCCTAGTTATATATTTTGAAATGTTAAACCTACAATTGAGTTTATAACAGAAATATTCACTTTATGTAAATGTTGAAATTTCTGTATTGAATTATCCCCCGGATTCACAAAACCTCCGTGTAAGACTTAATATGTCTTACTCGGAGGCTGCAGTTGAACGGTATGATGTCAGCGTGCCATGAATATTCATGAAAGCACGCTGACTCACCTGTAACTCTTACACAGACTGAGTAGGCAAGCAGGGGGCATGTCCAACTGCTGAGCAGTCTAAAAGTCCATGCCCCTGCAAGTTTTTAAAAAGCATAATGTCAACAGACAAGTTCGCTCAAATGTACTTGCACCCAACACCACACTCCCTGACACTGTAAACCCCCATCACAGTTATAAAACGTAAAATATGAATTTTATTTTTTTTAAATCCACGATATAGCTGCCCGTATTTGCGCTTGTTTGCACGAGTGTGCCCATTGCTTAACCACAGTTAGCAATTGTGACATTGAAGAGCATATAAGAACTACTTATGCAAATTAATCTAAATAGCAGTAGCTTAATGGTCGAGCATATGCACAAAGAGAAGGCATTCATGGTTCGAGTCCCACCACTCCCCTTCTTATTTATGTTTTAAATCAGTATTTGAAATAATACCAGACATATATGATTAAAATTTTATTAAAAGCAGTGACATTGCCAATGTATCAGTGAACAAAAATATATTTTTTTAAAGGACCCAGATATATAATGCCCTGTTGTTAAGCAACGTTTTACACAGCTAAACACAGGTGCCCATAGTTTAATAGTGCTTTACCCAGCTAAACAGAGTTGCCCATAGTGTAATAGCGCTTCACCCAGCTAAACAGAGTTGCCCATAGTGTAATAGCACTTTACCCAGCGCAATAGAGTTGCCCAAAATTTAAAAGCACTTTACCCAGCGCAATGTGTTTGGCGGACGTGCGCGTCGCACCAACCAGGGCACCGTAGGGCACCGGGGAGCAACGTAGAGCTAAGTTGCTTAAACGCAACCACACCCCCTAGCCTGTCTAGACAGTATTAAAATAAAAGAATGACAAGGTTCGACCCCAGGACCCTTTGCATCATAATCAAAGTGCAGAACCACTAAGTCATGACAATATAGGGAAAGCAGCCACTATTAACATTCATAAACTTATGAATGGTAGTTTAACTATTACTAAGCAGGTCTGCAGTCAGCCGAGAATTTTACAAAACGGAAAATCACAAAAAGTGTGGGAAATGCAGCATATTTAAGCCCCATAGGCAGGATTACTCGCCATAACTGATTGTAGCTCACATTTGCAGTCAGAATGGCAGGTGCAAGAGAGGGTTCACGCTTCCGAGCGCAACGTTGGGGCATCGAGGAGTCCAAATACATGGTTTAGCTCCTTGTCTACCGTCACGAGACAAGACTCCTGCAGGGCCAGTTCCAAGGGACGGAGTACAAGGCAGAGGCTTGGAACCGGTTAGCTCGTGACCTCACCAGTGCCACAGGCATTCCTCGGACTGGTGAGCAGGTCCATCACCACCATGCAGACCTGAAGAGACAAAAGCAGGACCACCTGAACCAGTGGATACAGGAGTCCCATGGGATGCAGAATGCCCCACAACTGAGTATGTAGCCATGGAATGCAGTATGTAAGAATTGATAATGGAGTATGTATAACGGATAGGCATGTCTCAATATCCCTTCATTTACTTTACAGCTTCAGGTGACCGTGCTGTGAATCAGCAAGCCTATGCTGATAGGCTGCTAAGGCTGTGCAACCAGGAAGGTTAGTGATTATTCTGCATGTATTGTTATATAAAATATGGGAGGGAGCATGAAAGAAAGTGTTGTAGTCCAATAAAACAGCCATAGAACTGCCTGAATAAGTCCTCTGCATGTACTGTCAGATAAAAACGTCAGAGAGGCAGAAAAAGAGTGTAGTAACCCATTAAGAAAGGTAACATATGTATGGAATAATATCCCTGCAGGCACTGTCATATAACATAAGTGAGTGAGCCTGAAAAAAGATTGTTCTAACCTATTAATAAAGGTATAATATGTCTTGAACATGTCTGCCATAAACACCGTTAAAACAAATAAAGGAGTGATCCTGTGGAAAAGTATGCAATGTCATTAATAAAGGTCTAAAACCCAGAGTGTGTCTGTGTCACAGAGTCTGAAATGTTGTTGTACCTTTGCATTATACAAACAGTACTGTTTGAAAATGTGCTGGCAACCCAGAGTTATGCAGTCTCATATAAAGTGGGTGATGGAAGTGCTAGTAGCTGTGAAACATATATACAGTCCACAATAATCAGTTACTGGCTGGCATGAATAAGTAAACCTGACACACGTGTAGCATGTAATTATTCACCAGAAATATGAGTGTGTGTCAAGAAATGCAGGGTTCTGTACAAATCGAAGT